>NC_071268.1:2488696-2496196 GCF_023375685.1 Ictalurus furcatus | reverse complement strand
CCCAACCAAGTACAAAACAGGCCCAACTCTGCTTTGTTTCCGAGGTAAGGTGAGCTCAGGCTTTGTGAGAGTGGTATGGCCGTAAGCGAAAGCTGATTCCAAATGGGGCCTATTTAAATAGTGTAAGCAAAGAACTGACAATCTGACTGACAATTTATTGATTGATTGGGTCCCCTTCACACCTGTATCCAATTTTTATCCCAAAAGAGGATGTTGTGCAGAGATCATGAAAACTCTTTTCCAAATAAAATGCTTACAGCACCTAGTATTCCCATTCAATCTCCCAACCAAGTACTAAGCAGGCCCAACTCTGCTTTGCTTTCGAAATCAGATGTGATCAAGCTTTGTCAGAGTGGTAAGGCCGTAAGCTAAAGCTGACTCAAATGGGGCCTATTTAAATAGTGTAAGCAAAGAACTGACTGACTGACTGATGATTGATTGATTGATTGACTGGGTCCCATTCAAACCTGCATCCAATCTTTATCCCAAAAGAGGATGTTATGCAGAGATCATGAAAACACTTATCCAAATAAAAAGCTTACAGCACCTAGTATTTCCATTCAGTCTCCCAACCAATTACTAACCAGGCACAACTCTGCTTTGTTTTTCAGGTCAGATGAAATCAGCCTTTGTCAGAGTGGTATGGCCATAAGCGAAAGCTGGCCCCAAATGGGGCCTATTTAAATAGTGTAAGCAAAGACCTGACTCACTGACTGATGATTGATTGATTGATTGATTCCCCTTCAAACCTCTATCCAATCTTTATCCCAAAAGAGGATGTCGTGCAGAGATCATGAAAACACTTATCCAAATAAAAAGCTTACAGCACCTAGTATTCCCATTCAGTCTCCCAACCAAGTCCAACTCTACTTTGCCTCCGAGGTCATAGTACATCGGGCTGTGTCAGAGTGGTATGGCTGTAAGCGAAAGCTGACCCCAAATGGGGCCTATATAAATAGTGTAAGCAAAGAACTGACTGACTGAGTCAAGATTGATTGATTGATTGATTCCCCTTCAAACCTGTATCCAATCTTTATCCCAAAAGAGGATGTTGTGCAGAGATCATGAAAACACTTATCCAAATAAAAAGCTTAAAGCACCTAGTATTCCCATTCAGTCTCCCAACCAAGTCCAACTCTGCTTTGTTTCCGAGGTCAGATGAGATCAGGCTTTGTCAGAGTGGTATGGCCGTAAGCGAAAGCTGATCCCAATTGGGGCCTATTTAAATAGTGTAAGCAAAGAACTGACTGACTGACTGATGATTGATTGAGTGATTGGGTCCCCTTCAAACCTGTATCCAATCTTTATCCCAAAAGAGGATGTTGTGCAGAGATCATGAAAACACTTATCCAAATAAAGAGCTTACAGCACCTAGTATTCTCATTCGGTCTCCCAACCAAGTACTAACCAGGCCCAACTCTGCTTTGTTTCCGAGGTCAGATGAGATCAGGCTTTGTCAGAGTGGTACGGCCATAAGCGAAAGCTTACTCCAAATGGGGCCTATTTAAATAGTGTAAGCAAAGAACATACTGACTGACTGACTGACTGATTAATTGAATGATTGATTGATTGATTGATTGGGTCCCCTTCAATCCTGTATCCAATCATTATACCAAAAGAGGATGTTGTGCAGAGATCATGAAAACACTTAGCCAAATAAAAAGCTTACAGCACCTAGTATTCCCATTTAGTCTCCCAACCAGGTACTAGCCAGGCCCAACTCTGCTTTGCTTCCAAGGTCAGATGAGATCAGGCTTTGTCAGAGTGGTATGGCCTTAAGCCAAAATTGATCCCAAATGGGGCCTATGTAAATACTGTAAGCAATGATCTGACTGACTGACTGACTGATTGACTGATTGATTAATTGAATGATTGGGTCCCCTTCAAACCTGTATCCAATCTTTATCCCAAAAGAGGATGTTGTGCAGAGATCATGAAAATACTTATCCAAATAAAAAGCTTACAGCACCTAGTATTCCCATTCAGTCTCCTAATCAAGTACTAACCAGGCCCAACTCTGCTTTGCATCCGAGGTCAGATGAGGTCAGGCTTTGTCAGAGTGGTATGGCCATAAGCAAAGGCAGACTCCAAATGGGGCCTATATATATAGTGTAAGCAAAGAACTGACTGACTGAGTCAAGATTGATTGATTGATTGATTCCCCTTCAAACCTGTATCCAATCTTTATCCCAAAAGAGGATGTTGTGCAGAGATCATGAAAACACTTATCCAAATAAAAAGCTTAAAGCACCTAGTATTCCCATTCAGTCTCACAACCAAGTCCAACTCTGCTTTGTTTCCGAGGTCAGATGAGATCAGGCTTTGTCAGAGTGGTATGGCCGTAAGCGAAAGCTGATCCCAAATGGGGCCTATTTAAATAGTGTAAGCAAAGAACTGACTGACTGACTGATGATTGATTGAGTCCCCTTCAAACCTGTATACAATCTTTATCCCAAAAGCGGATGTTGTGCAGAGATCATGAAAACACTTATCCAAATAAACAGCTTACAGCACCTAGTATTCACATCCAGTATCCCAACCAAGTACCAACCAGTCCCAACTCTGCTTTGCTTCCGATGTCAGGTGAGATCAGGCATTGTCAGAGTGGTACGGCCGTGAGCGAAAGCTGACCCCAAATGGGGCCTATTTAAATAGTGTAAGCAAAGAACTGACTGACTGACTGATGATTGATTGATTGATTGATTGATTGATTGGGTCCCCTTCCAACCTGTATCCAATCTTCATCCCAAAAGAGGATGTTGTGCAGAGATCGTGAAAACACTTATCCAAATTAAAAGCTTACAGCACCTAGTATTCCCATTCATACTCCCAACCAAGTACTAACAAGGTCCAAACTTGCTTTGCTTTCAAAATCAGATGTGATCAAGCTTTGTCAGAGTGGTAAATCATTAAGCGAAAACTGACGCAAATGGGGCCTATTTAAATAGTGTAAGCAAAGACCTGACTGACTGACTGATGATTGATTGATTGTTTGATTAGGTCCCCTTCAAACCTGCATCCAATCTTTATCCCAAAAGAGGATGATGTGCAGAGATCATGAAAATACTTATCCAAATAAAAAGCTTACAGCACCTAGTATTCCCATTCAGTCTCCCAACCAAGTACTAACCAGGCCCAACTCCGCGTTGCTTCCGAGGTCAGATGAGATCGGGCTTTGTCAGACTGGTATGGCCGTAAGCGAAAGCTGATCCCAAATGGGGCCTATTTAAATAGTGTGAGCAAAGAACTGACTCCAAATGGTGCCTATTTAAATAGTGTAAGCAAAGAACATACGGACTGACTGACTGATTGATTGATTAATTGAATGATTGATTGATTGATTGATTGCTTGGGTCCCCTTCAAACCTGTATCCAACCTTTATCCCAAAAGAGGATGTTGTGCAGAGATCTGAAAACACTTATCCAAATAAAAAGCTAACAGCACCTATTATTCCCATTCAATCTCCCAAACAAGTATCAACCAGGCCCAAGTCTACTTTGCTTCCAAGGTCAGATGAGATCAGGCTTTGTCAGAGCGGTATGGCCGAAAGCGAAAGCTGACCCCAAATGGGGCCTATTTAAATAGTGTAAGCAAAGAACTGACTTACTGACTGACTGATTGATTGATTGATTGATTGGGTCCCTTTCAAACCTGTATCCAATCTATATCCCAAAAGAGGATGTTCTGCAGAGATCATGAAAACACTTATCCAAATAAAAAGCTTACAGCACATAGTATTCCCATTTAGTCTCCCATCCAAGTAATAACAAGGCGAAACTCTGCTTTGCTTCCAAGGTCAGATGAGATCAGGATTTGTCAGAGTGGTATGGCGGTAAGTGAAAATTGATCCCAAATGGAGCCTATTTAAATAGTGTAAGCAAAGAACTGACTGACTGACTGATGATTGATTGATTGATTGATTGGGTCCCCTTCAAACCTGTATCCAATCTTTATCCCAATTGAGGATGTTGTGCAGAGATCATGAAAACACTTATCCAAATAAAAAGCTTACAGCACCTAGTATTCCCATTCAGTCTCCCAACCAAGTACTAACCAGGCCCAACTCTGCTTTGTTTTCAAGGTCAGATGAGAGCAGGCATTGTCAGAGTGGTACGGCCGTGAGCAAAAGCTGACCTAAAATGGGGCCTATTTAAATAGTGCAAGCAAAGAACTGACTGACTGACTGCTTGATTGATTGATTGGGTCCCCTTCAAACCTGTATCCAATATTTATCCCAATAGAGGATGTTGTGCAGAGATCATGACAACACTTATACAAATAAAAAGCTTACAGCACCTAGTAATCCCATTCAGTCTCCCACCCAAGAACCAACTAGGCCCAACTCTGCTTTCATTCCGAGATCAGATGAGATCAGGCTTTGTCAGAGTGGTATGGCCATAAGCGAAAGGTGACCCCAAATGGGGCCTATTTAAATACTGTAAGCAAAGAACTGACTGATGATTGATTGATTGGGTCCCCTTCACACCTGTATCCAATCTTTATCCCAAAAGAGGATGTTGTGCAGAGATCATGAAAACACTTATCCAAATGAAAAGCTTACAGCACCTAGTATTCCCATTCAGTCTCCAAACCAAGTCCAACTCTGCTTTGTTTCCGAGGTCAGAGGAGATCGGGCTTTGTCAGAGTGGTATGGCTGTAAGCGAAAGCTGACCCCAAATGGGGCCTATATAAATAGTGTAAGTAAAGAACTGACTGACTGAGTCAAGATTGATTGAATGATTGATTCCCCTTCAAACTTGTATCCAATCTTTATCCCAAAAGAGGATGTTGTGCAGAGATCTGAAAACAGTTATCCAAATAAAAAGCTAACAGCACCTAGTATTTCCAGGCAGTCCCCCAACCAAGTACTAACCAGGCCCAACAATGCTTTGTTTCCAAGGTCAGATAAGAGCAGGCATTGTCAGAGTGGTACGGCCGTGAGCAAAAGCTGATCCCAAATGGGGCCTATTTAAATAGTGTAAGCAAAGAACTGACTGACTGACTGATTGATTGATTGATTGAGTCCCCTTCAAACCTGTATCCAATCTTTATCCCAAAAGAGGATGTTGTGAAGAGATCATGAAAACACTTATCCAAATAAAACAATTACAGCACCTAGTATTCCCAATCAGTCTCCCAACCAAGTACTAAGCAGGCCCAACTCTGCGTTGCTTCCGAGGTTAGATGAGATCAGGCTTTGTCAGAGTGGTATGGCCATAAGCGAAAGCTGACCGCAAATGGGGCCTATTTAAATAGTGTAAGCAAAGAACTGACTGACCGACTGACTGAGTGACTGACTGACTGACTGACTGGGACTATTGATTGATTGATTGAGTCCCCTTCAAACCTGTATCCAATCTTTATCCTCAAAGAGGATGTTGTGCAGAGATCATGAAAATACTTATCCAAATAAAAAGCTTACAGCACCTAGTATTCCCATTCAGTCTCCCAACCAAGTCCAACTCTGCTTTGCTTCCGAGGTAAGATGAGAGCAGGCTTCGTCAGAGTGGTATGGCCGTAAGCGAAAACTGACCCCAAATGGGACCTATTTAAATAGTGTAAGCAAAGAACTGACTGACTGAGTCATGATAGATTGTTTGATTGGGTCCCCTTCAAACCTGTATCCAATCTTTATCCCAAAAGAGGATGTTGTGCAGAGATCATCAAAACAATTATCCAAATAAAAAGCTTACAGCACCTAATATTCCCATTCACTCTCCCAACCAAATACCAACCAGTCCCAACTCTGCTTTGCTTCCGATGTCAGGTGAGATCAGGCATTGTCAGAGTGGTACGTCCGTGAGCGAAAGCTGACCCCAAATGGGGCCTATTTAAATAGTGTATGCAAAGAACTGACTGACTGACTGATGATTGATTGATTGATTGATTGATTGATTGGGTCCCCTTCAAACCTGTATCCAATCTTCATCCCAAAAGAGGATGTTGTGCAGAGATCGTGAAAACACTTATCCAAATTAAAAGCTTACAGCACCTAGTATTCCCATTCATACTCCCAACCAAGTACTAACAAGGTCCAAACTTGCTTTGCTTTCAAAATCAGATGTGATCAAGCTTTGTCAGAGTGGTAAGGCCGTAAGCGAAAACTGACGCAAATGGGGCCTATTTAAATAGTGTAAGCAAAGACCTGACTGACTGACTGATGATTGATTGATTGTTTGATTAGGTCCCCTTCAAACCTGCATCCAATCTTTATCCCAAAAGAGGATGTTGTGCAGACATCATGAAAATACTTATCCAAATTAAAAGCTTACAGCACCTATTATTCCCATTCAGTCTCCCAACCAAGTACTAACCAGGCCCAACTCCGCGTTGCTTCCGAGGTCAGATGAGATCGGGCTTTGTCAGACTGGTATGGCCGTAAGCGAAAGCTGACCCCAAATGGGGCCTATTTAAATAGTGTGAGCAAAGAACTGACTCCAAATGGGGCCTATTTAAATAGTGTAAGCAAAGAACTGACTGAGTGACTGACTGACTGATTGATTGCTTGATTCGGTCCCCTTCAAACCTGTATCCAATCTTTATCCCAATTGAGGATGTTGTGCAGAGATCATGAAAACACTTATCCAAATAAAAAGCTTACAGCACCTAGTATTCCCATTTAGTCTCCCGACCAAGTACTAACCAGGCCCAACTCTGCTTTGCTTCCGAGGTCAGATGAGATCAGGCTTAGACAGAGTGGTATGGCCAAAAGCGAAATGTGATCCCAAATGGGGCCTATTTAAATAGTGTAAGCAAAGAACTGACTGACTGACTGATGATTGATTGATTGATTGATTGGGTCCCCTTCAAACCTGTATCCAATCTTTATCCCAAAAGAGGATGTTCTGCAGAGATCATGAAAACACATATCCAAATGAAAAGCTTACAGCACCTAGTATTCCCATTCAGTCTCCCAACCAAGTACTAACCAGGCCCAACTCCGGGTTGCTTCCGAGGTCAGATGAGATCGGGCTTTGTCAGAGTGGTATGGCCATAACCGAAAGCTGACCCCAAATGGGGCCTATTGAAATAGTGTAAGCAAAGAACTGACTGACTGATTGACTGACTGACTGACTGATGATTGATTGATTGATTGGATCCCCTTCAAACCTGTATCCAATCTTTATCCCAAAAGAGGATGTTGTGCAGAGATCATGAAAACACTTATCCAAATAAAACAATTACAGCACCTAGTATTCCCAATCAGTATCCCAACCAAGTACTAAGCAGGCCCAACTCTGCTTTGCAGCCGAGGTCAGATGAGATCAGGCTTTGTCAGAGTGGTATAGCCGAAAACGAAATTTGATCCCAAATGGGGCCTATTTAAATAGCGTTAGCAAAGAACTGACTGACTGACTGACTGACTGATGATTGATTGATTGATTGGGTCCCCTTCAAACCTGTATCCAATCTATATCCCAAAAGAGGATGTTGTGCAGAGATCATGAAAACACTTATCCAAATAAAAAGCTTACAGCACCTATTATTACCATTCAGTC
>NC_071268.1:0-149203 GCF_023375685.1 Ictalurus furcatus | reverse complement strand
AAAAACAAACATTCTATATATTTTTCCACTTTTCTTTTAAAAACACGCTCTACATCCATTACAATTTTTTCTCTTTTTGCCACAACCCTTCTTTCCCATATTGCACTTTTTAGCAACATCACAAGCAGATTGATCAGTTTATTGTTTTTACACTTTTTATCCACTCCTAGCATGACGACTTTATTCCATTTCGTGTCTTTCTCATTTTTTCCCCCTTCAGTTGCCCAATTATTTTCCTACAGTTCACATTAAAATCTTTCAACTCTTTGCAGTGTAAAAACAAATGTAAAAACCTTCCTCATCCTCATTACATACTTTACATATTGCTGTCTGTTCCATTCCTAATTTGTTCAGAAAAGCGTCTGTGAATATTACTCTGTGTCTGATAAAATACTCAAGGTTTTCCAATTTTGTCTCTACGATCGGCCCTTCATGTTATTCCATATGTCGTTTTCCTCAAGGTCATTGAACTTCTTTTGCCAGTACTCATTTGCGATTGGTGTTTTAAAAGCTCCATCTCTAAAAAATCCATAAAACATTTTCACTGTACATTGTTTAAAATCAAACAGTTGTTCTCCCATCTTCACGTAAACCTCTCTTCCCGTTTCTCCCTCCTCCATGTTCTCAATTCTCTCTATCCACTCCTTAGGTATTGCCTTCTTGATTGCACCATACTTATTGATTATCTCTTGTCTACTAAAGTCTTCCTTTGCCTCCTCCATTGCATCGATTATACACTGTACCGGTAGGAAACCTTCTTTAAACTCGTATAAAAACGTCCCTAACCCTCGTAATTCCCACCTCCCACCATTTTCTAAAAAAAATCTCCTTTCCTTGCATTAAAACACTGTTGTTTAGAAACAGGGGCTGGTTTAAGATGCTCTCCCTGCCTCGGGGCTTAAAGTGCACAATGGTTAAAAACTTCCCCCAGGCACCCATCGATTCTTTGTAAAACTCCGGTAGCCCTTCCGTCATCCAATTCTTCGTTTTCATGCATAGAATACTGTCTCCCAAGTTAAAATTCCCACATTTATTTATAAAATACTCCATAGTTTTTTTCCACGCTGCATTATTCTCGTCATCCATATACTTTTTTATTATTTTCACTCTTAAACTGTTTTTCTTTTGCCCCACATCTACTAAACCTAGACCCCCCCTTTCCACCGTACCTATCAAAGTGTTAAACGCAATTCTTGGTGGTTTTTTATCCATAAGAAATCTAAAAAACATTTCTTCAGCCTTTGTTCTGCCCACAAAGGCATGGATGACACGTATAGGGTATACCACAATTTGGACGCCATTAACACATTTAGGATTAAGACCTTCCCTTTCAAACTGAGAGTCCTCAGTTTCCAAAAGGCCAGTTTTCTTTCAATGTTTCCTAATATGCCCTCCCACATGGTTTCCCCTACTTTCCTTTCATCCTTCCCGATTAAAACACCTAGGATCTTCATTTCATTTGTTTCTTTGAAAGCAAAACAATCTGTTACATCTATAGTCCTTCCAAACCTCATATACACTGTTTTGTCTTCGTTTATCTTACCGCCTGCGCCCCTGCAAAACGTTTGTACGATTTCCATGGCTTTCTCAACGCTCTCTTTTTCTTTTACTATTACCGTCGTGTCATCCGCATATTGAAATATTTTCTCTTTTTCTTTCCCTCCTTCAACCCCTATTCCTTTTATTGCACCTTCTTGTTTTATTGCTAGTCCTAGTGGCTCTGAGATAAGTGAGTATAAAAGTGCTGATAATGGGCATCCCTGTCTTATAGACCTTTGTATTTTAAAACACTGCGTTAAAAAACCGTTGCATTTTATTTTCGTTACTGCGCCTCTGTATAAAATTTTAATCCATTCAATAAAATTCTTCCCGAAACCAAAGCTTTTTAAAATTCCAAATAAATAATCATGATTCACCCTGTCGAAAGCTTTCTCAAAACCTAGACTAATTACATATCCTTCTTTGTTTTTCACTTTCATATATCTTACTATGTCTTGTATACTTAGCGTTGTGTCCGCTATATCTCTCCCTTTTATCCCGTATACTTGGTTCGTTTTGATTATGGTCGGCATTACTTCCTTTAGTCTATTGGCTAAAATTTTTGCTAAAATCTTTAGGTCTGTATTAAGCATTGTGATCGGTCTGTAGTTTCTTAAGTCTACTCTTTCTCCTTTTCTTTTATATACCAACTTAATCAACCCCATTCCCATTCTTTGGTTCATCTCTCCTTTCTTAAAGATCTCGTCATAGACTTTTTTCAGGGTGCTGGTTAAAACATCCTTAAAAACAATATAAAACTCACCCCCCAACCCATCTATCCCTGGGCTTTTCTTTCTATTTAATTGGGTTATGGCTTTTTCTATCTCTTCCTCCCTTATGTCCTGGTCACATTCTTTTTTATCTTCCTCTCCTACCCTTGCTTCTATTTGATTCAATAAAAATTCCTTCCCTTTTTCTTCTACTCCCTCTGAGCTAAATAGCTTTTCGTAGTATACTTTAATTTCTTTCAGAATTTCCTCATTTTTTTCTACTACTTTTCCATTCTCCCCTTTAATTCCTTTTATTATTTCGGCTCTCCCTTTCCTTCTTTCTAGATCGAAAAAGAATTTCGTGCACTTTTTCCCCCTCCCCCATATACTTTGCTTTACTTCGCAACCTTGCACCTTGATATTTATTTTCTTCCATTTCTTGCAATTCCTCTTCTATTGCTTTTAATTTTTGTATATCCCTTCCCTTCTCATTTAATTCTTTTTCCCACCGTTCCCTTATTTCTCTTTTCTTATTCTTTTTGCTTTTCTGCATTTGCGTGCAATATTTCATCGTAAGCTTTTTCACTTCGTATTTTACGTTTTCCCACCATATTCTTTTATCTTCCTGGAACATACCACTTTCCTTTTCGTTTTCAATAATCTCCTTTATCTTTACAATATACTCCTCATTCTTTAAGATTTCTGTATTTAAAACCCATACCCCTGGCCCTCTTTTAACTACACTCCAATCTATGTGCATGAACAGGGGCTTATGATCACTTAGGCTTGTTTCCCCGTATCTTATCCCTTCTATAAAACTCTCTATGTTTCTTGTGCATAAGATAAAATCAATCCTTGTTCCACACATAAAATTCCCGACTATCTGCCTCCTTGAGTATTCTTTTTTCTTTTCATTTCTTTCCCTCCAAATGTCAATCATATTATTGTCATCCATTAATAACTTTAACCCTTTTCTCCCCGTATCCGTTTTAAAAACCATCCCTTCAGCCACATCTAACTTGCTAAATACCGTATTAAAATCCCCCATTATGATAACCTTAGTGTACTTCTTTAAAAACTCCCTTAAAAACTTAAAATACCCCCTTTTCTCCTGTTCCCCCGTTGGTGCATGCACGTTAACCACCACCACTTTTCTCTCTTCATTTTCTATTTCTACCACCATGCATTTCCCAAACGTGTCCTTATACATCATTTTACATTTTATGTCTCTATTATTTTTTATCAATATTGCTACTCCTCTACCGAACTTATCATCACCATTGCTATGAAATATTTCTCAATTCCATCTTTTTCTCACTTCTCTTATAAAACCGTCCCTCCAGTTAGTTTCTTGTAGTACAATTATATCTTCCAATTTACACATTTCCTTAACTTTTTCGAATTTGCTTACATTTAAAAGCCCTCTCGCATTAAATGTAACTATTCTTAAAACCATGCAACAAAGAAAGATGTACATCATACCCATCGTTTCAGTCCATCCCATCCAAGTCCTTTAGACACTCATATCTGTTACCATGTTTCAACGCATCTTTTTTAATCCCTTTTTTTCTAGCAGTTATCAAGCTTGGCATAACCTTTATTGATCGCCTTCTCTTCACGGTTTTTAGTATTCTGTCCTCCATTTCTTCCCCCTCCTCACTTTCATTTTCAGCACCTTGCTTGTTACTTCTTTCCTCTTCTTGTCCTGCTCTGTCCAGCGCGTTTTCCAAAGTTTCAGTTATATCAATTTGTGTCCAAGTTTCTCCCCGTTGCTCTTGTTGCATATCCTGCCTGTCGCACTCGTCCATCTGTTCACCATGCTCTATGTTTTCAGCTGCTTCACTGACCTGTATTACTCCGGCTTGCTCTTCTTGTTCCCTCTCGCCATCTCCTCCATGCTCCTGCCCATTCAATTGCTTCTCTTCTCCCTCCTCGCTCTCCATCCAGCATTCACACTTGTTTAAATACTTTCCACAGTCCGGGCACTTCACCGTGTTACAGTCTCTTGCAAAGTGCCCCCTCTCCTCGCATTTGTAGCACTTGAAACTGGGGCAGTCCTTTACCAGATGATCCGGGCTCAAGCACAGACGACAAGTCTTCACCTGATGACTGTGCATTACCCGGAAGTACTGCGGTCCTTCTGCCGTTTCTAGCTTGGTGCTATACGGGAGTGACGTCACCACTGCCGGGAACCTTGTTTTAACGAATCTGGTCCCGTCCTCGATGTTTGTACCCGGATACCGCCTCCTTTTTATTTTTGAGATGGGTGTTACTCCCCATCCCGTCAGCTTTTGAGCAATGGCCTCATCGTCCAGATAGGCGGGCAGATGCATGAAGGAAACGACAAAGTCCCTGTTGTGTAACCTTCTTACTTCGCAGTTTATGCCTCTGATTATCAGTCCATCGCTTAGACTTTCCGTGTCCTCCTCTTTTTCAAGTGTTACCTCGTATTCTTTTCGCTGCTTCGGTCTCACCGCTAGGATCTTTCCCTCTCCGATTTTTTCCACCACCGCTTTGATAATGTCCTCTGCTCTGGCGTCCTCCGCGTTCCCCAGATCCACAGTCACGGTTGCCTCCTTCATATATACTCTCTTTACGCCTTCTTCCCTTTCCTCCTTCCCTTTTCCGTTTCCATCCCTTTGTCGTTTTTCCGGTCCGAATTCTTGTCCACGTCGTGTTCCTTCCGCCATTGCCGTATCCGTCGCCTTTAAGTCATCCATTGTAAACACAAAAAAAACAAAAAACAAACAACGACAAACAAACAAAAATAGACGCAAACTAAGTTTAAACCCCTCCCAAACAGCCTGTGCTGCTGGGAGGATTTAACAAACAAAAAAAACAAAACACTAATGAAAAAAAGAACAACAGGTATTTAAACTCAAAAAAAATAAACACAAAGATTTTGGTGAGCCTCTCTCACCTACTGTAGGCAACACACTTCTTCTGTGGTGCTACTCACTAGCGCCGTCAGAGTGGTATGGCCATAAGCGAACGCAAACCCCAAATGGGGCCAATTTCAATAGTGTAAGCAAAGATCTGACTGACTGACTGACTAATTGATTGATTGATTGATTGAGTGATTGATTGATGGATCGGGTCCCCTTCAAACCTGTTTCCAATCTTTATCCCAAAAGAGGATGTTGTGCAGAGATCATGAAAACACTTATCAAAATAAAAACCTTACAGCACCTATTATTACCATTCAGTCTCCCAACCAAGTACTAACCAGACCCAACTCTGCTTTGCTTTCGAGGTCAGATGAGATCAGGCTTTGTCGGAGTGGTATGGCCATAAGCGAAAGCTGACTCCAAATGGGGCCTATTTAAATAGTGTAACCAAAGAACATACAGACTGACTGACTGATTGATTAATTGAATGATTGATTGATTGATTGCTTGGGTCCCTTTCAAACCTGTATCCAATCTTTATCCCAAAAGAGGATGTTGTGCAGAGATCATGAAAACACTTATCCAAATAAAAAGCTTACAGCACCTAGTATTCCCATTCAATCTCCCAACCAAGTACTAACCAGGCCCAACTCTGCTTTGCTTCCAAGGTCAGATGAGATCAGGCTTTGTCAGAGTGGTATGGCTGTAAGCAAAAGCTGCCCCCAAATGGGGCCTATATGAATAGTGTAAGCAAAGAACTGACTGACTGAGTCAAGATTGATTGATTGATTGATTCCCCTTCAAACCTCTATCCAATCTTTATCCCAAAAGAGGATGTTGAGCAGAGATCGTGAAAACACTTATCCAAATAAAAAGCTTACAGCACCTAGCATTCCCATTCACTCTCCCAACCAAGTCCAACTCTGCTTTGTTTCCGAGGTCAGAAGAGATCAGGCTTTGTCAGAGTGGTATGGCCGTAAGCGAAAGCTGATCCCAAAAGGGGCCTAAATAAATAGTGTAAGCAAAGAACTGACTGACTGAGTCAAGATTGATTGATTGATTGATTGATTCCCCTTCAAACCTGTATCCAATCTTTATCCCAAAAGAGGATGTTGTGCAGAGATCATGAAAACACTTATCCAAATAAGAAGCTTACAGCACCTAGTATTCCCATTCAGTCTCCCAACCAAGTACTAACCAGGCCCTACTCTGCTTTGTTTCTGCGGTCAGATGAGATCAGGCTTTGTCAGAGTGGTATGGCCGTAAGCGAAAGGTGATACCAAATGGGGCCTTTTTAAATAGTTTAAGCAAAGACCTGACTGACTGACTGACTGATTGATTGATTGATTGGGTCCCCTTCAAACCTTTATCCAATCTTTATCCCAAAAGAGGATGTTGTGCAGAGATCATGAAAACACTTATCCAAATATAAAGCTTACAGCACCTAGTATTCCCATTCAGTCTCCCAACCAAGTCCAACTCTGCTTTGCTTCCGAGGTCAGATGAGATCAGACTTTGTCAGAGTGGTATGGCCGTAAGCAAAAGCGATTCCCGAATGGGCATAATTAAATAGCGTTAGCAAAGAACTGACTGAATCACTGACTGACTGATTGATTGATTGATTGGGTCCCCTTCAAACCTTTATGCAATCTTTATCCCAAAAGAGGATCTTGTGCAGATATCATGAAAACACTTATCCAAATAAAAAGCTTACAGCACCTAGTATTCCCATTCAGTCTCCCAACCAAATACCAACCAGGCCCAACTCTGTTTTGCTTCCAAGGTCAGGTGAGATCAGGCTTTGTCAGAGTGGTATGGCCATAAGGAAAAGCTCACACCAAATGGGACCTATTTAAATAGTGTAAGCAAAGAACTGACTGACTGACTGATCGACTGACTGATTGATTGATTGATTGATTGGGTCCCCTTCAAACCTGTATCCAATCTTTATCCCAAAAGAGGATGTTGTGCAGAGATCATGAAAACACTTATCCAAATAAAAAGCTTACAGCACCTAGTATTCCCATTCAGTCTCCCAACCAAGTACTAACCAGGCCCAACTCTGCTTTGCTTCCGAGGTCAGATGAGATCAGGCTTTGTCAGAGTGGTATGGCCATAAGCCAAAGCTGACTCCAAATGGGGCCTATTTAAATAGTGTCAGCAAAGAACATACTGACTGACTGTCTGATTTATTAATTGAATGATTGATTGATTGATTGATTGCTTGGGTCCCTTTCAAACCTGTTCCCAATCTTTATTCCAAAAGAGGATGTTGTGCAGAGATCATGAAAACACTTATCCAAATAAAAAGCTTACAGTACCTAGTATTCCCATTCAGTCTCCCTACCAAGTACCAAGCAGGCCCAACTCTGCTTTTCCTCCAAGGTCAGATGAGATCAGCCTTTGTCAGAGTGGTATGGCCGTAAGCAAAAGGCAACCCCAAATGGGGCCTATTTAAATAGTGTAAGCAAAGAACCTACTGACTGACTGACTGACTGATTGATTGATTGATTGGGTCCCCTTCAAACCTGTATCCAATCTTTATCCCAAAAGAGGATGTTGTGCAGAGATCATGAAAACACTTATCCAAATAAAAAGTGTGCAGCACCTAGTATTCCCATCCAATCTCCCAACCAAGTACTAACCAGGCCCAACTCTGCTTTGCTTCCGAGATCATGTGAGAACAGGCTTTGCCAGAGTGGTATGGCCATGAGTGAAAGTTGAACCCAAATGGGGCTTATTTAAATAGTGTAAGCAAAGAACTGACTGACCTAAATGGGGCCTATTTAAATAGTGTAAGCAAAGAACTGACTGACTGACTGATGATTGATTGATTGATTGATTGGTTGATCGGGTCCCCTTCAAACCTGTATCCAATCTTCATCCCAAAAGAGGATGTTGTGCAGAGATCATGAAAACACTTATCCAAATAAAAATCTTACAGCACCTATTATTCCAATTCAGTCTCCCAACCTAGTACTAACAAGGTCCAAACTTGCTTTGCTTTCAAAATCAGATGTGATCAAGCTTTGTCAGAGTGGTAAGGCCGTAAGCGAAAACTGACGCAAATGGGGCCTATTTAAATAGTGTAAGCAAAGACCTGACTGACTGACTGATGATTGATTGATTGTTTGATTAGGTCCCCTTCAAACCTGCATCCAATCTTTATCCCAAAAGAGGATGTTGTGCAGAGATCATGAAAATACTTATCCAAATTAAAAGCTTACAGCACCTATTATTCCCATTCAGTCTCCCAACCAAGTACTAACCAGGCCCAACTCCGCGTTGCTTCCGAGGTCAGATGAGATCGGGCTTTGTCAGACTGGTATGGCCGTAAGCGAATGCTGACCCCAAATGGGGCCTATTTAAATAGTGTGAGCAAAGAACTGACTCCAAATGGGGCCTATTTAAATAGTGTAAGCAAAGAACTGACTGAGTGACTGACTGACTGATTGATTGATTGATTGAGTCCCCTTCAAACCTGTATCCAATCTTTATCCCAAAAGAGGATGTTGTGAAGAGATCATGAAAACACTTATCCAAATAAAACAATTACAGCACCTAGTATTCCCAATCAGTCTCCCAACCAAGTACTAAGCAGGCCCAACTCTGCTTTGCTTCCGAGGTCAGATAAGATCAGGCTTTGTCAGAGTGGTATGGCCATAAGCGAAAGCTGACCGCAAATGGGGCCTATTTAAATAGTGTAAGCAAAGAACTGACTGAC
This sequence comes from Ictalurus furcatus, assembly GCF_023375685.1. Lineage (NCBI taxonomy): Eukaryota > Metazoa > Chordata > Actinopteri > Siluriformes > Ictaluridae > Ictalurus > Ictalurus furcatus. Next base: position 140,342 of record NC_071268.1, on the reverse strand, counting down.
TGACTGACTGAGTGACTGACTGACTGACTGACTGGGACTATTGATTGATTGATTGAGTCCCCTTCAAACCTGTATCCAATCTTTATCCTCAAAGAGGATGTTGTGCAGAGATCATGAAAACACTTATCCAAATGAAAAGCTTACAGCACCTAGTATTCCCATTCAGTCTCCCAACCAAGTCCAACTCTGCTTTGCTTCCGAGGTAAGATGAGAGCAGGCTTTGTCAGAGTGGTATGGCTGTAAGCGAAAGCTGACCCCAAATGGGACCTATTTAAATAGTGTAAGCAAAGAACTGACTGACTGAGTCATGATAGATTGTTTGATTGGGTCCCCTTCAAACCTGTATCCAATCTTTATCCCAAAAGAGGATGTTGTGCAGAGATCATCAAAACAATTATCCAAATAAAAAGCTTACAGCACCTAATATTCCCATTCACTCTCCCAACCAAATACCAACCAGTCCCAACTCTGCTTTGCTTCCGATGTCAGGTGAGATCAGGCATTGTCAGAGTGGTACGTCCGTGAGCGAAAGCTGACCCCAAATGGGGCCTATTTAAATAGTGTATGCAAAGAACTGACTGACTGACTGACTGATGATTGATTGATTGATTGATTGATTGATTGGGTCCCCTTCAAACCTGTATCCAATCTTCATCCCAAAAGAGGATGTTGTGCAGAGATCGTGAAAACACTTATCCAAATTAAAAGCTTACAGCACCTAGTATTCCCATTCATACTCCCAACCAAGTACTAACAAGGTCCAAACTTGCTTTGCTTTCAAAATCAGATGTGATCAAGCTTTGTCAGAGTGGTAAGGCCGTAAGCGAAAATTGACGCAAATGGGGCCTATTTAAATAGTGTAAGCAAAGACCTGACTGACTGACTGATGATTGATTGATTGTTTGATTAGGTCCCCTTCAAACCTGCATCCAATCTTTATCCCAAAAGAGGATGTTGTGCAGAGATCATGAAAATACTTATCCAAATTAAAAGCTTACAGCACCTATTATTCCCATTCAGTCTCCCAACCAAGTACTAACCAGGCCCAACTCCGCGTTGCTTCCGAGGTCAGATGAGATCGGGCTTTGTCAGACTGGTATGGCCGTAAGCGAAAGCTGACCCCAAATTGGGCCTATTTAAATAGTGTAAGCAAAGAACTGACTGAGTGACTGACTGACTGATTGATTGCTTGATTCGGTCCCCTTCAAACCTGTATCCAATCTTTATCCCAATTGAGGATGTTGTGCAGAGATCATGAAAACACTTATCCAAATAAAAAGCTTACAGCACCTAGTATTCCCATTTAGTCTCCCGACCAAGTACTAACCAGGCCCAACTCTGTTTTGCTTCCGAGGTCAGATGAGATCAGGCTTAGACAGAGTGGTATGGCCAAAAGCAAAATCTGATTCCAAATGGGGCCTATTTAAATAGTGTAAGCAAAGAACTGACTGACTGACTGATGATTGATTGATTGATTGATTGGTTGATTGGGTCCCCTTCAAACCTGTATCCAATCTTTATCCCAAAAGAGGATGTTCTGCAGAGATCATGAAAACACTTATCCAAATGAAAAGCTTACAGCACCTAGTATTCCCATTCAGTCTACCAACCAAGTACGAACAAGACCCAACTCTGCTTTGCTTCGGTGGTCAGATGAGATCAGGTTTTGTCAGAGTGGCATGGCCGTAAGCGAAAGCTGACCCCAAATGGGGCCTATTTAAATAGTGTAAGCAAAGAACTGACTGACAGTCTGACTGACTGACTGACTGATTGATTGATTGATTGATTGGGTCCCCTTCAAACCTGTATCCAATCTTTATCCCAAAAGAGGATGTTGTGCAGAGATCATGAAAACACTTATCCAAATAAAAAGCTTACAGCACGTAGTACTCCCATTCACTCTCCCAACCAAGCCCAACTCTGCTTTACTTCCAAACTCAAACAAGATCAGGCTTTGTCAGAGTGGTATGGCCGTAAGCAAAAGCGATTCCCGAATGGGCATAATTAAATAGCGTTAGCAAAAAACTGACTGAATCACTGAGTGACTGATTGATTGATTGATTGGGTCCCCTTCAAACCTTTATGCAATCTTTATCCCAAAAGAGGATCTTGTGCAGATATCATGAAAACACTTATCCAAATAAAAAGCTTACAGCACCTAGTATTCCCATTCAGTCTCACAACCAAATACCAACCAGGCCCAACTCTGTTTTGCTTCCAAGGTCAGGTGAGATCAGGCTTTGTCAGAGTGGTATGGCCATAAGCAAAAGCTGACACCAAATGGGACCTATTTAAATAGTGTAAGCAAAGAACTGACTGACTGACTGATCGACTGACTGATTGATTGATTGATTGATTGATTGGGTCCCCTTCAAACCTGTATCCAATCTTTATCCCAAAAGAGGATGTTGTGCAGAGATCATGAAAACACTTATCCAAATAAAAAGCTTACAGCACCTAGTAGTCCCATTCAGTCTCCCAACCAAGTACTAACCAGGCCCAACTCTGCTTTGCTTCCAAGGTCAGATGAGATCAGGCTTTGTCAGAGTGGTATGGCCATAAGCGAAAGCTGACTCCAAATGGGGCCTATTTAAATAGTGTAAGCAAAGAACTGACTGACTGACTGACTGATTGATTGATTGATTGGGTCCCCTTCAAACCTGTATCCAATCTTTATCCCAAAAGAGGATGTTGTGTAGAGATCATGAAAACACTTATCCAAATAAAGAGCTTACAGCACCTAGTATCCCTATTCAGTCTCCCAACCAAGTACTAACCAGGCCCAACTCTCCTTTGCTTCCAAGGTCAGCTGAGATCAGGCTTTGTCACAGTGGTATGGCCACAAGCGACAGCTGATTCCAAATGGGGCCTATTTAAATAGTGTAAGCAAAGAAATGGCTGACTGACTGATGATTGATTGATTGATTCATTGATTCATTGATTGGGTCCCCTTCAAACCTGTGACCAATCTTTATCCTAAAAGAGGATGTTGTGCAGAGATCATGAAAATACTTATCCAAATAAAAAGCTTACAGCACTTAGTATTCCCATTCAGTCTCCCAACCAAGTACTAAACAGGCCCAGCTCTGCTTTGTTTCTGAGGTCAGATGAGATCAGGCTTTGTCAGAGTGGTATGGCCGTAAGCGAAAGCTGATCCCAAATGGTGCCTATTTAAATAGTGTAAGCAAAGAACTGACTGACTGACTGATGATTGATTGAGTGATTGGGTCCCCTTCAAACCTGTATCCAATCTTTATCCCAAAAGAGGATGTTGTGCAGAGATCATGAAAACACTTATCCAAATAAACAGCTTACAGCACCTAGTATTCACATCCAGTATCCCAACCAAGTACCAACCAGTCCCAACTCTGCTTTGCTTCCGATGTCAGGTGAGATCAGGCATTGTCAGAGTGGTACGTCTGTGAGCGAAAGCTGACCCCAAATGGGGCCTATTTAAATAGTGTATGCAAAGAACTGACTGACTGACTGATGATTGATTGATTGATTGATTGGGTCCCCTTCAAACCTGTATCCAATCTTCATCCCAAAAGAGGATGTTGTGCAGAAATCATGAAAATACTTATCCAAATTAAAAGCTTACAGCACCTATTATTCCCATTCAGTCTCCCAACCAAGTACTAACCAGGCCCAACTCCACGTTGCTTCCGAGGTCAGATGAGATCGGGCTTTGTCAGACTGGTATGGCCGTAAGCAAAAGCTGACCCCAAATGGGGCCTATTTACATAGTGTGAGCAAAGAACTGACTCCAAATGGGGCCTATTTAAATAGTGTAAGCAAAGAACTGACTGAGTGACTGACTGACTGATTGATTGCTTGATTCGGTCCCCTTCAAACCTGTATCCAATCTTTATCCCAATTGAGGATGTTGTGCAGAGATCATGAAAACACTTATCCAAATAAAAAGCTTACAGCACCTAGTATTTCCAGTCAGTCCCCCAACCAAGTACTAACCAGGCCCAACAATGCTAGCTTCCAAGGTCAGAGGAGATCAGGCTTTGTCAGAGTGGTATGGCCATAAGCGAAAGCTGACCCCAAATGGGGCCTATTTAAATAGTGTAAGCAAAGAACTGACTGACTGACTGATGATTGATTGAGTGATTGGGTCCCATTCAAACCTGTATCCAATCTTTATCCCAAAAGAGGATGTTGTGCAGAGATCATGACAACACTTATCCAAATAAAAATCTTACAGCACCTAATATTCCCATTCAGTCTCCCATCCAAATACCAACCAGGCCCAACTCTTCTTTGCTTCCAAGCTCAGATGAGATAAGGCTTCATCAGAGTGGTAAGGCCATAAGCAAAAGCAGACCCCAAATGGGGCCTAAATAAATAGTGTAAGCAAAGAACTGACTGACTGACTGACTGATGATTGATTGATTGGGTCCCCTTCAAACCTGTATCCAATCTTTATCCCAAAAGAGGATGTTGTGCAGAGATCTGAAAACACTTATCCAAATAAAGAGCTAACAGCACCTAATATTTCCAGTCAGTCCCCCAACCAAGTACTAACCAGGCCCAACTCTGCTTTGCTTTCAAGATCAGCTGAGATCAGGGCTTGTCAGAGTGGTATGGCCATAAGCGAAAAGTGTAACCAAATGGGGCCTATTTAAATAGTGTAAGCAAAGAACTGACTGACCCAAATGGGGCCTCTTTAAATTGTGTACGCAAAGAACTGACTGACAGTCTGACTGACTGACTGACTGATTGATTGATTGATTGGGTCCCCTTCAAACCTGTATCCAATCTGTATCCCAAAAGAGGATGTTGTGCAGAGATCATGAAAACACTTATCCAAATAAAAAGCTCACAGCACCTAGTATTCCCATTCAGTCTCCCAACCAAGTACTAACCAGGCCCAACTCTGCTTTGCTTCCAACGTCAAATGAGATCAGGCTTTGTCAGAGTGGTATGGCCATAAGCTAAAGCTATCCCCAAATGGGGCCTAATTAAATAGTGTAAGCAAAAAATTGACTGACTGATGATTGATTGATTGATTGATTGGTTGGGTCCCCTTCAAACCTGTATCCAATCTTGATCACAAAAGAGGATGTTGTGCAGAGATCATAAAAACACTTATCCAAATAAAAAGCTTACAGCACCTAGTATTTCCATTCAGTCTCCAAACCAAGCACTCACCAGACCCAACTCTGCTTTGCTTCCAAGGTCAGAAAAGATCAGGCTTTGTCAGAGTGGTATGGCCGAAAGCAAAATCTGATCCCAAATGGGGCCTATTTAAATAGTGTAATCAAAGAACTGAATGACTGACTAATGATTGATTGATTGATTGATTGGGTCCCCTTCCAACCTGTATCCAATCTATATCCCAAAAGAGGATGGGAAGAGATCATGAAAACACTTATCCAAATAAAAAGCTTACAGCACCTAGTATTCCCATTCAGTCTCCCAACCAAGTACCAACTAGTCCAAACTCTGCTATGCTTCTGAGGTCAGATAAGATCAGGCTTTGTCAGAGTGGTATGGGCGTAAGCGAAAGGTGACCCCAAATGGGGCTTATTTAAATAGAGTAAGCAAAGAAATTTCTGACTGACTGATTGCTTGATTGATTGGTTGATTGATTGATTGGGTCCCCTTCAAACATGTATCCAATCTTTATCCCAAAAGAGCATGTTGTGCAGAGATCATGAAAACACTTTTCCAAATAAAAAGCTTACAGGACCTAGTATTCCCATTCAATCTCCCAACCAAATACTAACCAGGCCCAACTCTGCTTTGCTTCCAAGGTCAGATGAGATCAGGCTTTGTCAGAGTGGTATGGCTGTAAGCAAAGGCTGACACCAAATGGGACCTATTAAAATAGCGTAAGCAAAGATCTGACTGACTGACTGACTGATTGACTAATTGATTAATTGAATGATTGATTGATTGATTGATTGGGTCCCCTTAAAACCTGTTCCCAATCTTTATTCCAAAAAGAGGATGTTGTGCAGAGATCATGAAAACACTTATCCAAATAAAAAGTTTACAGTACCTAGTATTCCCATTCAATCTCCCTACCAAGTACCAAGCAGGCCCAACTCTCCGTTTCTTCCACGGTCAGATGAGATCAGGCTTAGTCAGAGTGGTATGGCCATAAGCGAAATCTGACCCCAAATGGGACCTATTTTCATAGTGTAAGCAAAGAACTGACTGACTGACTGACTGAGTGATGAATGATTGATTGATTGATTGGGTCCCCTTCAAACCTGTATCCAATCCTTATCCCAAAAGAGGATGTTGCGCAGAGATCATGAAACACATATCCAAATAAAAAGCTGACAGCATTTAGTATTCCCATTCAGGCTCCTAACCAAGTACTAACGAGGCCCAACTCTGCTTTGCTTCCAAGCTCACTTGAGATCAGGCTTTGTCAGAGTGGTATTGCCATAAGTGAAATCTAACCCCAAATGGGGCCTATTTAAATAATGTAAGCAAAGAACTGACTGACTGACTGATGATTGATTGGGTCCCTTTCAAACCTCTATCCAACCTATATCCCAAAAGAGGATGTTGCGCAGAGATCATGAAACACGTATCCAAATAAAAAGCTTACAGCACTTAGTATTCCCATTCAGTCTCCTAACCAAGTACTAACGAGGCCCAACTCTGCTTTGCTTCCAAGGTCTAGATGAGATCAGGCTTTGTCAGAGTGGTATGGCCGTAAGCTAAGTTTACACCAAATGGGGCCTTTTTAAATAGTGTAAGCAAAGACCTGACTGACTGACTGACTGATTGATTGATTGATTGGGTCCCCTTCAAACCTGTATCCAATCTTTATCCCAAAAGAGGATGTTGTGCAAAGGTCATGAAAACACTTATCCAAATAAAAATCTTACAGCACCTAGTATTCCCATTCAATCTCCCAACCAAGTACTAACCAGACCCAACTCTGCTTCGCTTCCAAGGTCAGATGAGATCAGGCTTTGTCAGAGTGTTATGGCGGTAAGCGAAAGCTGACCCCCAAATGGGGCCTATAAAAATAGTGTAAGCAAAGAACTGACTGCCTGACTGACTGAATGATGATTGATTTATTGATAGATAGATTGGGTCCCCTTCAAACCTGTATCCAATCTTTATCCCAAAAGAGGATGTTGTGCAGAGATCGTGAAAACACTTGTCCAAATAAAAAGCTTAGAGCACCTAGTATTCCCATTCAGTCTCCCAACCAAGTACTAACCAGGCCCAACTCTGCTTTGCTTCTGAGGTCAGCTGAGATCAGGCTTTGTCAGAGTGGTACGGCCATAAGCGAAAGATGACTCCAAATGGGGCCTATTTCAATAGTGTAAGCAAAGAACATACTGACTGACTGACTGACTGATTGATTAATTGAATGATTGATTGATTGATTGATTGCTTGGGTCCCCTTCAAACCTGTATCCAATCTTTATCCCAAAAGAGGATGTTGTGCAGAGATCATGAAAACACTTTTCCAAATAAAAAGCTTACAGCACCTAGTATTCCCATTCAGTCTCCCAACCAAGTACTAACCAGGCCCAACTCTGTCATAGACCTTTGTATTTTAAAACACTGCGTTAAAAAACCGTTGCATTTTATTTTCGTTATTGCGCCTCTGTATAAAATTTTAATCCATTCAATAAAATTCTTCCCGAAACCAAAGCTTTTTAAAATTCCAAATAAATAATCATGATTCACCCTGTCGAAAGCTTTCTCAAAACCTAGACTAATTACATATCCTTCTTTGTTTTTCACTTTCATATATCTTACTATGTCTTGTATACTTAGCGTTGTGTCCGCTATATCTCTCCCTTTTATCCCGTATACTTGGTTCGTTTTGATTATGGTCGGCATTACTTCCTTTAGTCTATTGGCTAAAATTTTTGCTAAAATCTTTAGGTCTGTATTAAGCATTGTGATCGGTCTGTAGTTTCTTAAGTCTACTCTTTCTCCTTTTCTTTTATATACCAACTTAATCAACCCCATTCCCATTCTTTGGTTCATCTCTCCTTTCTTAAAGATCTCGTCATAGACTTTTTTCAGGGTGCTGGTTAAAACATCCTTAAAAACAATATAAAACTCACCCCCCAACCCATCTATCCCTGGGCTTTTCTTTCTATTTAATTGGGTTATGGCTTTTTCTATCTCTTCCTCCCTTATGTCCTGGTCACATTCTTTTTTTATCTTCCTCTCCTACCCTTGCTTCTATTTGATTCAATAAAAATTCCTTCTCTTTTTCTTCTACTCCCTCTGAGCTAAATAGCTTTTCGTAGTATACTTTAATTTCTTTCAGAATTTCCTCATTTTTTTCTACTACTTTTCCATTCTCCCCTTTAATTCCTTTTATTATTTCAGCTCTCCCTTTCCTTCTTTCTAGATCGAAAAAGAATTTCGTGCACTTTTCCCCCTCCCCCATATACTTTGCTTTACTTCGCAACCTTGCACCTTGATATTTATTTTCTTCCATTTCTTGCAATTCCTCTTCTATTGCTTTTAATTTTTGTACATCCCTTCCCTTCTCATTTAATTCTTTTTCCCACCGTTCCCTTATTTCTCTTTTCTTATTCTTTTTGCTTTTCTGCATTTGCGTGCAATATTTTATCGTAAGCTTTTTCACTTCGTATTTTACGTTTTCCCACCATATTCTTTTATCTTCCTGGAACATACCACTTTCCTTTTCGTTTTCAATAATCTCCTTTATCTTTACAATATACTCCTCATTCTTTAAGATTTCTGTATTTAAAACCCATACCCCTGGCCCTCTTTTAACTACACTCCAATCTATGTGCATGAACAGGGGCTTATGATCACTTAGGCTTGTTTCCCCGTATCTTATCCCTTCTATAAAACTCTCTATGTTTCTTGTGCATAAGATAAAATCAATCCTTGTTCCACACATAAAATTCCCGACTATCTGCCTCCTTGAGTATTCTTTTTTCTTTTCATTTCTTTCCCTCCAAATGTCAATCATATTATTGTCATCCATTAATAACTTTAACTCTTTTCTCCCCGTATCCGTTTTAAAAACCATCCCTTCAGCCACATCTAACTTGCTAAATACCGTATTAAAATCCCCCATTATGATAACCTTAGTGTACTTCTTTAAAAACTCCCTTAAAAACTTAAAATACCCCCTTTTCTCCTGTTCCCCCGTTGGTGCATGCACGTTAACCACCACCACTTTTCTCTCTTCATTTTCTATTTCTACCACCATGCATTTCCCAAACGTGTCCTTATACATCATTTTACATTTTATGTCTCTATTATTTTTTATCAATATTGCTACTCCTCTACCGAACTTATCATCACCATTGCTATGAAATATTTCTCCATTCCATCTTTTTCTCACTTCTCTTATAAAACCGTCCCTCCAGTTAGTTTCTTGTAGTACAATTATATCTTCCAATTTACACATTTCCTTAACTTTTTCGAATTTGCTTACATTTAAAAGCCCTCTCGCATTAAATGTAACTATCCTTAAAACCATGCAACAAAGAAAGATGTACATCATACCCATCGTTTCAGTCCATCCCATCCAAGTCCTTTAGACACTCATATCTGTTCCCATGTTTCAACGCATCTTTTTTAATCCCTTTTTTTCTAGCAGTTATCAAGCTTGGCATAACCTTTATTGATCGCCTTCTCTTCACGGTTTTTAGTATTCTGTCCTCCATTTCTTCCTCCTCCTCACTTTCATTTTCAGCACCTTGCTTGTTACTTCTTTCCTCTTCTTGTCCTGCTCTGTCCAGCGCGTTTTCCAAAGTTTCAGTTATATCAATTTGTGTCCAAGTTTCTCCCCGTTGCTCTTGTTGCATATCCTGCCTGTCGCACTCGTCCATCTGTTCACCATGCTCTATGTTTTCAGCTGCTTCACTGACCTGTATTACTCCGGCTTGCTCTTCTTGTTCCCTCTCGCCATCTCCTCCATGCTCCTGCCCATTCAATTGCTTCTCTTCTCCCTCCTCGCTCTCCATCCAGCATTCACACTTGTTTAAATACTTTCCACAGTCCGGGCACTTCACCGTGTTACAGTCTCTTGCAAAGTGCCCCCTCTCCTCGCATTTGTAGCACTTGAAACTGGGGCAGTCCTTTACCAGATGATCCGGGCTCAAGCACAGACGACAAGTCTTCACCTGATGACTGTGCATTACCCGGAAGTACTGCGGTCCTTCTGCCGTTTCTAGCTTGGTGCTATACGGGAGTGACGTCACCACTGCCGGGAACCTTGTTTTAACGAATCTGGTCCCGTCCTCGATGTTTGTACCCGGATACCGCCTCCTTTTTATTTTTGAGATGGGTGTTACTCCCCATCCCGTCAGCTTTTGAGCAATGGCCTCATCGTCCAGATAGGCGGGCAGATGCATGAAGGAAACGACAAAGTCCCTGTTGTGTAACCTTCTTACTTCGCAGTTTATGCCTCTGATTATCAGTCCATCGCTTAGACTTTCCGTGTCCTCCTCTTTTTCAAGTGTTACCTCGTATTCTTTTCGCTGCTTCGGTCTCACCGCTAGGATCTTTCCCTCTCCGATTTTTTCCACCACCGCTTTGATAATGTCCTCTGCTCTGGCGTCCTCCGCGTTCCCCAGATCCACAGTCACGGTTGCCTCCTTCATATATACTCTCTTTACGCCTTCTTCCCTTTCCTCCTTCTCTTTTCCGTTTCCATCCCTTTGTCGTTTTTCCGGTCCGAATTCTTGTCCACGTCGTGTTCCTTCCGCCATTGCCGTATCCGTCGCCTTTAAGTCATCCATTGTAAACACAAAAAAAAAAAAACAAACAACGACAAACAAACAAAAATAGACGCAAACTAAGTTTAAACCCCTCCCAAACAGCCTGTGCTGCTGGGAGGATTTAACAAACAAAAAAACAAAACCCTAATGAAAAAAAGAACAACAGGTATTTAAACTCAAAAAAAATAAACACAAAGATTTTGGTGAGCCTCTCTCACCTACTGTAGCCAACACACTTCTTCTGTGGTACTACTCACTAGCGCCGTCAGAGTGGTATGGCCATAAGCGAAAGCTAACCCCAAAGGGGGCCTATTTAAATAGTGTAAGCAAAAAACTGACTGCCTGATTGACTGACTGACTGATGATTGAGTTATTGATTGATTGATTGATTGATTGGGTCCCATTCAAACCTTTATCCAATCTTTATCCCAAAAGAGGATGTTGTACAGAGATCATGAAAACACTTATCCAAATAAAAAGCATACAGCACCTAGTATTCCCAGTCAGTCTCCCAACCAAGTATTAACCAGGCCCAACTCTGCCTTGCTTCCAAATTCAGATGAGATCAGGCTTTGTCAGAGTGGTATGGCCGTAAGCGAAAGCTAATCCCAAATGGGGCCTATTTAAATATTGTAAGCAAAGAACTGACTGACTGACTGACTGACTGATTGATTGATTGATTGGGTCCCCTTCAAACCTGTATCCAATCTTTATCCCAAAAGAGGATGTGCAGAGATCATGAAAACACTTATACAAATAAAAAGCTTACAGCACCTATTATTCCCATTCAGTGTCCAAACCAAGTACCCGCCAGGCCCAACTCTGCTTTATTTCCGAGGTCAGATGAGATCAGGCTTAGTCAGAGTGGTATAGCCATAAGCGAAAGCTGACTCCAAATGGGGCCTATTTAAATAGTGTAAACAAAGAACATACTGACTGACTGACTGATTGATTAATTGAATGATTGATTGATTGCTTGGGTCCCCTTCAAACCTGTATCCAATCTTTATCCCAAAAGAGGATGTTGTGCATGTGAAAGAGGATGTTTGTATGCCGAGTGAAATTTCTATTGTCTACTGTTCAATGTGTCTGTTTTTTGTTCAGTAATCAAACACACAGTAAAATAAAGTCTTTTGGTAACAAGTGAGCAGATCACACAATTATTTTAGATTAGGTTAGAATATATTAGAGTAGATGTGTATCTTTTCAGTAGTTGTATAATTAAATGTTGGGTCATTGATCTTTTAATCTAACATGAAACCTGTCAAGTCATTTTAAAAGAATCAGTTACAATTAATTTTACTTTACAAAACATTATGCATAACTATGTAAATGCTTTTATATATTTATTTATGTCAATTGTTCGTGTCTATGGGTACTATTCAGGCTATCAGCATGAAGAAAAACATTTTTTTCCCTTGGAGAATCAACGTGTCCTTCAGGAGAGGCCCATCATTTACGTCGGGACCCATCTGAAGAGGCAAGAAGGATTAAGGACAGTCCTTCTTTGCAAGGCATGTCAACACCTCAAAGAGAAGATGTGGTCAGGAACAATGCTCGTTCTATTGTTTTACAGAGGGGAGGGGATGTTTCAGACAAGCAAGAAGTGTTAGGAGAATACATTCTTCAGTTTGGGAAGTACAAAGGGAAGTCCTTCCGGTGGCTAGTGGAGAATGATATTGGCTACACTTTGTACTTGTCCAGTAAGGTTGATGAGGAAGAACAGGCTGGGCAGTTCAACCCAGATGGTCATTGCAAGGAGAGCCTCCTTTCCTTTCTTGAATATTCAAGATGCTTTAAGGAAATTGAGGATCTCTGGTGATATCTTTAAGAGAGACCAGACCCAGTGCCAGTTTTGTCAGATGATGACAATGTTGTTGGATTTGGGGCACGAGCACAAGACACCTGGAGGAAGATCTGGAATACCAGGGCTGATGGGTATGCTGCCTTTATAATGGGGAAGAGCTGTGTTCCTGGAAGTAAAATGTACCGCTTGCAGCAATATCTTTTAAAGCAGAAAAAACAGGTGACCACAGCCCCTTCTGCTACACCTTCACCCTCACCATCAACTCCCTCTGCAACATCCACTTCACGCCTTTCCTCCGATTATCCAGGTGAGTAAACCACATTTATATTTGTTTATATTGATTCTTACAGTCTACTGATGTATTTGTTTCATTTCACATTAATGGAGGAGGATGAGGAACTGGAGAAAATGATGCTGAGTCTGTCTCCACCCAAACGTCCTACACAGCAGAGTAAGTGAACCAAGAGGCTGCATTAATGTCATGTCTGTTATGTCCAGAATTATCTAGTTCAACCTATTTATGGCATATTAAATTGCACATACTAGAGTTATACTAAACAAATTCTATTGTATATTTCAGAGTCACCTGCAGCCACTGGGTGTCCAGTCTTGTTCACAACAAGAGGTTATTTTCCACATCAGTTTTGGAGGAGTATCCTATTACCCATAGATTTATCCTTCATAACTCTATTTCACACCTTTTTTATTGTTTTGGCAGTGTTCTTCCCGTTCTAAAACTTGTGTTCTTTTGTTATACTAACTATTGGTAAAGGTTGAACATACCAGTGATGAGGGTGAGTGCACTTCATGAATTTTATGCATGCTGTTTAACATGTTTGTATTGTCTACTCAAAGCTTTACCTGTTTTTAAAGAGTAAACTTTCAAATTAGGGTCAATTTATGATCATTTTAAGTTTTTAAATAATCTGTACAAACTCAGTCATATAGGTGAACATTATTTGAACTTGCATTCATGGAATTTTTAAATAAATATTCTATTGATGTAAATTCTAACTGATCTAACAAAAGAAAAGACAGGTAAAGACATCTCATTTGCATGAATGTTTTATTAATTTTTTAATTTATTGTTCCATGCAGTTCTGCCACAGCCAACAGCACATATGGTCTGCCATCCTCACATACCACCACCTTCTGTGCCTAGCACTTCCTCACAGAGTGAAGCCCCTGCATCACTTCCCAGAGTACCACCACTAGCTGCACAGTCAGTACCTACAGCCCCTCCAACAGCTGCTGTGCAGTCAGTACCTACAGCACCTCCAACAGCTGCTGTGAAGTCAGTACCTGCTGAACATGCACCAGTGCCCTCCACACAGACAGATGCCCCTGTATCCAGTTACATCCAAGATATTAACTGCTGGAGCTGCTCCCTCCGGCAAAAAATCTTGATGAAAACAGAGATGGAAGCCATGGGACTCTGGCCAGGATCACGACCCGTGAGACACCTTATGAACATGGTTTCCTTGTGGCGTTATCCTCCTCAGCCTGAGCTTATAGAAATCAACACAGGCCTGCCATCACCAAAATAGTTCCAGCTCCATCCATTCTTCATCTGGAAACCGAAGCACAGTATTATGGAAAGGCTCAGGAACAATTACATCCTGCCTTGTCTTTACAGCTGTCCACATCCTCAGGTTGTTTCCTCTGGTGTGGGAAGACCCAGAGTGATTCTTGGTACCAACGGGCAATATTATATCCTTTCCTTTCGTCTGTGCTGTAAAGCATGCAAAAAATACTGGTTCGCTGTTAAACCCCAGTGGCTAGACATGCTACCAAAGCGTTTTACGAACATCTTGCCAGTGATGGATGAACTGCGGCGCTCTGGAAAATCACCAAATGATATGGCCAACCAGCTGTCTGAGGTGCTTCACCTGAAGTACGAAAGAGCCCACCTAGCCTACCTGCTCAGCGTGCAGAACACCAGGTATGCTGAAGCAGGGCTGTATGGACAGAGGACCATCACTGGGGCACTGAGGAAGGATGACACACCAGTACCGTTTGGGGGTTATGAGGACACTGATGGGTGGTATGGGGTGTCTGTGACTGCACACTATCTGGTGGAGTGCCTTCTTCAAGAATATCAGCGGCAGGAGGCAGCTCTCACTCAGGTCCTACAAGGCACTTTTGGACAGGTGTTCAGGTCAGATCACACACGCAAAGTTGCTAGAAAAGTGACTCTCTCATCTGGATCCTGTCCTGGGTGATGCTGCAGTCTGAAAGTGAGCGGTCCTTGGAGTCAATGTACTGTGGGCTGGCCAATCGCTACAGTGCTGCTGGTATCCCCAAGACCAAGTACCAGTGGGTGGACAGGTATGTATCATCACATCACGCATCACATCAAGTAGTGTATGTGTAGGTAATGAATATATTTAACTGAATTTTTTTATTTCCCTTTTGTGTACTTAGGGACTGCTGTGCTGCTTTCAGAGTCATGGACCCAGCACCTTATGAGCACCTGCAGTGGGATGCCTGGAGGACCACTGAAGCTATCGTGGCAGAGGTTACCTCAGAGAACCTCAAGAATTTGCGCGCCGCTTGCCTGAAGTACAATGAGAACATCACTGTTAAACTGGACTTATTTCACTGTATGCGGTGGTTCACCAGGTGTGAGTCGGAGAACCATCCTCTGTATAGCTCCTTCTGTCAGTGCCTCTCTGCTGCCTTCTCTGTAGTGGATCAGAGCGACCTGGTGAAACTGAAAAATGCATACATATTCTGTGGTATTGTGCCTGCTAATCCCACCAAGCAGCACATCAGACAGCACTGCAGGACAAAAGTGCCAAATCCCAGAGAGCTGGTCCAGAGAGTGGAAGAAGTGCTTCAATATTTCCACCTTGCTAAGGATCCCAACAACGTCTTCCTTTTTAAACCCTCAATGCTAAAGGTGTGGTGGATTCAGCATGTACACATCCTTAGAGGCTGCCTGAGTGACCCTGAGGTGGAGGAAGGAATCCTCTACAGACACGGGGGAACCTTACAGCTCAATCGTGTAAAGGGTGATGGAGCTGCTGTTCCCATTTGGATCCCTGTCAGAGGCACCTCACAACAGGAGGGGTTTCATTTCCACCAGGCTCAGTGGGTAACAGGCAATCGTGTCTCTCCTGAGCTGTTCCAGGCACAGGGAATGACTGGGGTGGCACGCTGGAATTATCAGCGGCTGGTGGACCTGAAGCGGCCTGGGGTCGTCCTACCTGCAGTGTTTGACCCTGTGTTAATGATGAATTTAAACAGTGCCTCTGTGAGCGTGACAGGTATCCAGCCTTGCATAAATCCAGCAGGGACACAGGAGAGCGGTTTGGCCTACGGTATGTGGAGCCAGGCTGTCGACCAGTGCCTCTTGACTTTGCCAAACATAAGTGCAGGAAGTCAGCCTTAGGAGATGTGGAGATTCCAGAAGAGTCTTCATCTAGCTTTGAATCCTCAATTCCATCTAAGGTACTCCTTTACACTTTGTTTTTATTTGATAATGGACAAAAAGATTTGTATTACTTCATAATTGATTGTTTTTCTCACTTGCATGCACTCATTTTGCTCAATTTCAGGAATGGTTGGATGATTCCTCTTCTGCTGAGATCTCTCTTGCTGCAGAACCAGAGGCCAGCCCACAGACTGTCATCTTTCATCAGTTTTCCAGTCCAAGTCCTGTGACAGTAAAGGAACAAAAGTCTGACGAATTTCTGTTAGATGCAGTTAATTGCATTATTCATACAGGCACTAATGTGTGTAATCTGTCTGTCTCATATATGTACACAAAGACTCAAATACTTTAGTTAAATAATTTTGTGAATCTCCTCTAGAACTGCTGAGCACACCACCACTTCCTATAGTTGCTTCTTACCGTGCAGCTCGCATTGGACCCATGAAGACAGGTCGTGGAGTCTTTGTGTTGGACCACAAGAGATGGACGGATCCAATGAGAAAGGCCATTGATGGTCTCCTGGCCAAGCACCACAGGAGCAAGGATTTCCTTAAAAGGGTGGATGCTGATTATGCTGCTATGGTACAGAGTGCCTGAACTGACCCCAACAGCCTTCTGCACTCAACCACAAAACAACACATAAACAGTTACATAAAACACCTTGCTAAAAACCCCCCACAAATGCCTCTCTCAACACCAGCCCAGAAAAGCTCCTGGAGACACAACAGTTATGGCAGCATCTTAACTCAGGCAATGAAACCATCAGTGTCCCAGTGACAATACTGCCACCCGCTCAGTTCAATCCACCTGCAAAGAGTGTTCCTGAAGACATCCCTCTGACAGAGGCAGCAGTTGAGAAGATGGGTAAAGACATCCTAGAGAAGCAGCAGGCAGCCCTGCAACAACAACAACAGCAGCAGCAGACACCAAAAAAACAAATTAGATCCTGTTTAGCTTGTGGTCAGTCAAAGTCTCGTTATCTGGGTGATGGCTCCTCAGTGCATTTCTTTTATCAGGCTGGTGATGTTAAATACTTCTACTGCTCCAGGAAAGTCTTTGAGGCATACTCTGCAGAGGGCCTGACCAACCCCAGGATGCCATTTGAAGATTTTGCAGACACTCCCTTCATGCAGCAGGAGCTGGAGGCCTCTCAGCAGAAGGGGGCAGAGAGGAAGAGGGTGATTGAAGAGAGAGGCCAGAGGAAATCATTAGTGGAGCATCCTTCTGGTCGTCTGTGCAGGTTCTGCCACCAGCCACTAAAACAAGGACCCAATAGCCCTCATATCCACACTGGTTTCCCTGGAGTGGCAGGCAAATACATTTACTATCCTTCTAAAGTGCTCTCCCTGTATCAGGCACAGGGAATGAATGCAGAGATGGCATGGGCAGAGTTTCAGCAGTCCCCATTCTATGAGGCTGAGAGGCAGAGGTGGATTGTTGAAAAGAGAAAATAACTTTGTAGTGAAACACAGCATTTAAGGTCTGTGCATGGCATGTCTGATTCCAAGCCAAGCACAAGCTTGGATTTTGGTAAATAGTTACAAAGCCACAAACACTGTGTAATACTGTTGTCCACGAATCTCATTCTATTTGTTCTGCTCTCTCTCTCTCTCTCTCTCTCTCTATATATATATATATATATCTCTACCACTGTGGAATTGTGTACAGACTTTGTATTTTTTTTATTATTTGTCTGGTGTATTCGTAAATATGTTTTATCTTGATTGTATTTGTAAATGTTTTAAAACTTAGTCCTCATTTGCAATACATTTTCAATAACTTACTATAACACACTCTGCATATATTATTCAGAAAGTTATTTTAATTTTGACAAACTGTGAATTTCATGTTCTCCTTTAAAAGTTAGTTTTACACACTGAATGTGTATCAAAATAGTAAATGTTGACTGCCTCTTTTTTAAGAAGTTACATAGTTACAATATGTAACAGATAATATAATAAAAATAAACTAAAACATGATCAAAACATCAAAATGTTGTCTGGTGTTTTAATTTTAAATATAAATATTTGAAATAGTAACTACTAATGACAATGTCCACATCAATAATGGTTTACTAATGATCATTTTTACATTTTGCTCACCTTACACAAAGAAAACTTTTGGGAAATAACTTTTATAATTTATTCTTAACATCATATTGTTTTCATATGTTTATCATATTTTTATGGATTTGACATTAAAACAAGTTTTTTTAAATCACATTTTAGCCAAGGTGGGATGCGAACTGATGTTTTCACATTAGGGTCATCCAACTCACCTCCTGGGTTTTCCTCACCGTCTATTGGCAAATCAGCACTCTACACCTACATGCGACTGGCTGCCAGGTAACAGCCAGAGATACTGTCCCCTATACTAACGAGGAAAGCCTGGGGGTGCCTGAGAAGGCCCATGACAATTTGGAATGTTGAGACCATGAGCGACCAAAACGTAAATGAGCCTTGGAGTCGCTCTTAAGCCTTGTCTCATGCTACAGTGAGTTTTGTTTATTTGCGGTAATGATTTAGCTGGTGGAAAGGTTTTCCATTTACCTGTTTTAACAGACGCGCCCGTGTTGCATGAGAGTGATGAGCTTTTACGTGAGTTTCCCTCTGTCTTCAGTTCCTGTGTAGTGACACGTGCCCAAGCTCACAAAATGAAATGTGCTGTTAATATTTCAGACTCTTTTATGTGTAGTGATGATCCCTTGTTTGAAAACCAAGATTTGTGTTCTAGTCCTGGGGTTCTTCCCGAATCTAAAACTTCTTCAGTATCTTAAGAAGAGTGTGGTAAATGGGGTGTTGGGCGAGAACAGCTTGTGGCTACCCAGAAAACAAATGTTTCGCTCTCTCACTGTATGGCTGCTGCTGTAGATGGGGCACAGTTACCTCAATGTTCTACTGTGTATTTCTTTGATGGGGATGTATTGATGTGTAAGTGGACTCCCTCGAACTCTGAGCATGATTCGAGGTCAGTTTTTCAATTTGTGTTTCCAAAACCATACCGAACCCAGGTGTTGAGTATTTCCCATGACCATTATCACGCTGGTCACCTTGGTGTGAGGAAGACATATGACTGTGTTTTAAGGCATTTTTTTTGGCCTGCTATGTGGTCAGAGGTTGCCAGGTATTGCTGCTCCTGTCATGTGTGTAAGGTTGCAGGGAAGCATATCAGGTCGTTCCCCCTGCTCCACTTCAACCTGTACCTGTTATGGGAGAACCTTTTGAAAGAATTTTAATAGATTGTGTGGGTGCCCTTCCTTGAACCAAGTCTGGTCATTCATACCTACTAACTTTGATGTGTGCTGCTACTAGGTACCTTGAAGCTATACCCCTGCATAGCATAAAGTCCCATGTCTTGTCAAGTTTTGTACCACTTTTGGTTTTCCAAAATACATCCAGTCAGACCAGGGTTCAAATTTTATGTCTTCTCTGTTCAGGAAGGTTATGACACAACCGAACGTGCGTCATCAGGTTTCTAGTGCTTATCACCCAGAGTCCCAGGGTGCATTTGAACGCTTCCACCAGACACTGAAGTCTATGCTTCGGACCTACTTTTTAGGTCAGGGAAAAGACTGGGATGAAGGGATTCCCCTGTTATTGTTTACTATCCGTGATAAGAGTCACTAGGTTTCAGTCCTGCCAAGTTAGTCTTTGGGCACTCTGTTCGTGGACCTTTAAAGATTTTACAGGAAGAGCTTGTCTCCAAGTCCGGTGAAACCCCCAACTAGGAATGTCCTAGATTATGTTACTTCCTTTCGTGAGCACCTACATATTGTTTTTGAGTTAGCCAAAAGTTCTCTGGCATCCTCTCAGGCCTGTATGAAGGTTCGTTTTGATAAAAAGGCTGTGGTGCATACATTCCAAGCGGGTGACAAGATTTTGGTTTTACTGCCATTACCCGGCTCTGCTCTCCAGGCTAGGTTCCCAGGTCCTTATGTTATTGAGTCTAAGTTGAGTGATACAGACTATGTTTTGAAAACCCCTGACTGGAAACGAAAGTCTCGTGTGTGCCATGTGAATATGCTCAAGCCTTATATCTCTCGTGCTACCACAGATGTTGGCTCTTCAGTTCCTGTTGTCATGTCAGTAGCTGCTGCCTCTATGAGCGTGCCACCATCTGAGTATTCTCCTGAGGTGGATGGGCTCAGTTTAGGTAGGGCTTGTTTAACCTGTGATCAGTTACCAAACTCTGAATGGCTGGCAAATATCCAGTCTAAACTTGTGCACTTGTCAGAGCCAGCCCAGGGTGATTTAATAAGTCTTTTAAAGAAATGTCCATCACTTTTTTCTGATACCCCTTCTCATACTACTGTCCTCAGACATGACATTGATGTGGGTAATAATACTCCAGTTAAACAAAATGCTTACAGGGTTAATCCCACTAAACGTGCCATTATGACAGAAGAAACAGACTACTTGCTTGAGAATGGTCTTGCTGTGCCTAGTTGTAGTCCCTGGTGCTCGCCCTGCCTACTAATTCCAAAGCCTGACAAAAGCTATAGGTTCTGCACAGATTATAGAAAAGTCAATGTTTTAACTAAAGTGGATTCATTTCCCCTCCCAAGAATAAAAGATTGTGTTGACCGAATCGGAAATGCAAACTTTGTCACAAAACTGGACCTTCTAAAGGGTTACTGGCAGGTTCCACTCACACCACGTGCATCTGAGATTTCTGCATTCGCAACACCAGACAGGTTCCTCCAATATACGGTTATGGCTTTTGGTCTGAAAAATGCTCCAGCTACATTTCAGCGGCTAATGGCACAGGTATTGGGAGATGTAGAGAACTGTGAAGCCTACCTCGATGTGTTTGTTTTTACAGACATCTGGGATAGTCAGGTATTTGTGTGTTAGCCCATGTGTTTGCTCGTCTAAGTTGTCACTGTATGGGTTTAGCTGCTACAGTGCAGTGCAGAGTACATTATCTGTCCTTATGCTCTGTTCATATCATTTTCATGTAACTTATATATATTCACAAACTCATATAGATATTTACACACCTTGTTTTCCTGCTCAGCATGAGAGGATGTTACTGTTTCAGTTTCAACTCATTTACTGGTTTAAAATAAAGCAGCATCCATTTTTCCTCACACTGACTGTGTGAACTTGTGCTTGGCAGTATTTTCCTGAACACCCTGTCTGATTGGCCTCGCCTCCGTTCACTGAAGATATAAAATTACAAGCTGTCTTGTTTTATTCATTTGTCATAGGAATTTGGCATATGTGTTCAGTTACGTAGTGACAAATCGCTCCAAGTGCAGAATTATTCAGGGCTAAAGAAAAGATCTTTGGGGCTACAGCCCTGAATGCCCAGTTTATGCCCCTGTGCTTGAGTTTGTTTTTGGATGAGAGTAGAGGCTTTTTTCTTGAAACCCTTCCAAACAACTTGTGGTGATGTAGGTGACTTCGGATTGTAGTTTTGGAGACTTTCTGACCCCAAGACACAACTAACTTCTGCAATTCTCCAGACGTGAACCTTGGAGATTTTTTGTCCACTCGAACCGTCCTCTTCAGTGCGTTGAGACGATATAGACACACGTCCAATTCCGGGTCGATTCATAACATTTCCAGTTGACTGGAACTTCTTAATTATTGCCCTGATGGTGGAAATGGGCATTTTCAATGATATTATATCAAGCAGAGAACAATGCAAGTAGTGCTACTTACAAGATCTTTGATGTCTAGAAAAGCAAAGTGTGCAGAGAAGAGGTGTAAGAGCCAGAGTATGTATTTTTAATTTAATTTTTTTTATTAAGGATAATGTGGGGTTGGCATTTTATGGGTTGGTTAGGTGTTCACGGAGGAGGTGGGTCTTTAGCTGTTTTTTGAAGATAGTGACAGATTCTGCGGTCCGGATTGAGGTTGGAAGTTCAGTCCACCACTAAGGGACAGTTAGTGTGAAGCTTCTGGAAAGGGACCTTGAGCCACGCTGAGTAGGCACTACTAAGTGTCGGTCATTAATCGATCACAGATTGCATGAGGGAACGTAAGCCTCAAAGACAAGTGTTGAGGTAGGGGGCGCTGTTCCAGACAAGGTCTTGTACGTGAGCATCAAAGCCTTAAATTTGATGCGGGCGACTACAAGAAGCCAGTGGAGGGAGATGAAGAGGGGTGTGACATGGGTTCTTTTGGGCTGGTTGAAGACGAGGCATGCTGCTGAATGATTATGAATCATCTGAAGGGGTTTGATGGAGCTGCTGGGAAGCCCGAGAGTAGTGCATTGCAGTAGTCCAGTTTTGATATGACAAGAGCCTGGGCTAGTAGCTGTGTAGCCTGTTCGGTGAGATAGGGTCTGATTCTCTTGATGTTGTAGAGAATGAACCTACAGGACCATGCAGTTGTTGATGTGTGGTCTGTAAAGGTCAAGCCGTCATCAAAAATCAACCCAAGGTTCCTGGCTGTCCTGGGTCGTTGTTATTAATGACTAAGGGAATGTGGCCTATGTGTTACCTCATATTTATACTATGGAAAATATCTATGAAGTGCAAACAATATGTGCAACTGACATTTGGATATGTTAATGAAGTGAATTCAATATGTAACCAACATTTAGAATTATTACTTGAGCATTATCGTATAATCAATATTGGTTAAAAAACATCATCTATATGTATAATCAACGGTTAGAAGCATAATCTAAATCCATAGAACAATGTTTGATCAGGTTATATTCTGAGTGGATTTGAGTTGAATGAACTCTGTGTTTCAGTGCACAACAATTGTTCTTCTGTATTAGCTGGCTCCTGTCTCCACAGCAATAAAAATTGGCAGTAGATATTCGCATGCGTGAGTAAATAACTTTGAGGCAGATACAAATTAGGGAGTTAGGAGAGGGCCTCGGGAAAGGAGGTAGATATCAGTGGGGACAACCGTTAGAGACAGACAGATGCTCATTGAGGCCTAAGAAGGGAGTCAAGGTCAAGACACACAAGCCTGTGTGAAACCTTTTTTTGTAAAAGAAACCTTGTCCTCATGAAACCTTTTCAAGAAAAACAACTAACTGCGCATGCTCCACAAATTTAAGATAACACATAGACATGAATATTTAATTGTGGCAAAAGAAGATTGGTCTATTTTCAACGAGGAAAGGCAAAACCCCACCTACAGAGACTATGCTGTGGAGATAGGTATATAAAGACATGTTTGTGTATGCATAATTCAGACACTCTGCAGACTGTCACACTTTATTGATTTTCAATAAAGTTTGTTTACTTTTTGACATCTACTAAACTCTCTGTCTCTGAAGTTTTTGACCTAGGCTAAAAGGTTGATTTTATTCACGACAATACCTTCTTTTTTCACAGCCTTCTTTGCTAATATTTACCAAGGGTGCCAATATTAGTGGAGGGTGCTGTAAATATATTTGTATAGGGCATGTAATTAAGTACAGTATTGAGGTACTTCTTTGAGGTAGGACTACTAGTTTAGAGTATTTCCATTCCAAGAACATTTCAGACAGTATAATATCTGAAAATTAGCTCCACCTTTACAATCTGCAATTTTAAAAGGATTTTTAAAATGAATGCATCAATAATTAAAATCCAGTAATTTAATTACTGAATTGTGCATAACGCATATTTATACTTTTGGTGCTAAGCATGTTTTTTGCTTATACTTTTGTATTTTTACTTAAGTTCAAATTTAAATGCATGGCTTGTAACAGTATTAATTCAATGTTGTACTCTTGTAGTTAAAATATCAGACTACTTTTTGCACTACTGATATACATACAGTCGAATTTAGGTGTTACTTAGGTTTTAAGTTAACTGCATTAATAAACTTCAACCATCCTTTATTTCAAACACTCTAAGCCTGTGAGTCAGAGTTGAGAATTGGAGAATATTGTGATGCACTTTGAGCTGCCTTCAGTGAGGCCTTAATTGGTAGCCACGCCTTCCCCTCCCCCTCCCCTACACCTGCATGTGCGGTGCACGTGCATCTTGACCTAAAATGGATGCCTTGAGCAGTGGCCTGGAGAGGTTCAGGAGAAGCCTGGAGCGGTTCAGGAGAAGATTGGAGTGGCTGAGATTTCATCATAATCATTGTGCAAGCTGATTTTCACAAACCTTTACAGTGTAGGTAAGATTTTATGATCCTCACTTATGGGTATTTTTATGGTAAACATAAATAGCTTTTATTTATAGCTTTTTATTTTTTCGGGGTGGGGGTTGTTATAGTGATTGTGGTATGCATATGGAAGCTATCGGTATGTCAGAGACTCATGGAACTTTCGAGATGGACTAGAGTAAAGTTTAAGAACAAATTGACAGTATAATCAAGACGAGTCAGTGGACGGATTTGTTTCTTTACAATGGCTTCTCTGAAAAAATGAACAAGTGACCAAATGATATAAATTATATCCATACATATTCTGTATAAATCACAATATGTGGTATATCATTATATTTAAGGTCTTAATTGTCATGTAAAAAGATGAATGAGGTACTAAAGCATTACTGTATTGCCTTATTGTTGCCTGTGATTGGAATTATTTTGTTTAAACTGATATAATGATGTAATAATTTTTTCAATCTTCTCTTTGGTGTCCAGGAAACGATGGAAGAAAGTTCAACAGAGGTATGTGCCTTTAGAAAATCTTTTGAGCAGTTGTTAGTAATTGTAATAAAATCTTAAGGAGGAATTTTGCAAATGAAACAACATAATGTGGTGATAGAAATTTATCCCAGATCTGGAATCTGGGATAAATTTACACAAGCTGTACACTCACTACTTTACATTGTAGCATAGTGTCATTTCTTTAGTGTTGTCACATGAAAAGTTATAATCAAATATTTACAAAGATGTGAGGGGTGTACTCACTTTTGTGAGACACTGTATATGTGCAGTTCACTTGGCTAATAGCTACACGCAGAGAAACAAGGGTTTTCTGAACGTTAGAAATAGAAGCTTTAAATTTTTTTTTTTTTTTTTTTTTTTTTTTTTGGACCTTTATTTTTTCATGCTGGATGTGCTGGAACTCAGAGCCTGAAGAACAAAACATGCATTTTAATCTCATCATTGTAGTTTTAGACTTTTTTTGTAGTTTGAAGCTGCTTAAGCAACGGAAATATTTCTGCACAGGAAATTAAAATGTCATGTCCTTTCACTTAATAAAAGTGGTCAGCTAAGCCCGGTAACTGTTGTGTTAATTTGGTAATGTACTGTTATAATACACATTTACAACTGACTTTGGTTAGTATCAGTAAGTCAGATAGTCCATCGTCAAAATAATGGTGGTGAAGTGTCTATTTAAAGTTACACTTTAACTCATGATGATTATACTTTGAACTTGCAGCTGGACGATATTCATGAGGAACCAGAGAGTGATTCCTTGGAATCTGAATTATCCAGCTACGCAGTATTAGACCCAGATTACAATCCAGAACACAGTACGTCATCATCATCCAGTGATGTGGAAGATTTGAGCCCAGACAAAGGTTCTTCACGTAAGAAACTGTCCAGTAAAGAATATCTTGAAGGTCCAGACACAAATTTGAGTGATGATGATCAAAGAGGGAAGTGCACCATTCAGAAAAACAAAAGAAACAGAATTTATCTGAAAAGACACAAACAACTTGAGATAAACAAAACAAATAAAGGCAAATCAACTGTGACCCTAAAAATTTGTACAAAAAGGGAAGACCATAAATGAGCATGGGACAAAAGACATTATTGCCTCTACTGTGGCAAATCACAATTAAAGATATCGAGGTATTTGAGGAGAAAGCATATCGAGGTCAAAGATGTGGCATATGCCTTCAGCTTTCCATTAAGATCAAAAGAAAGAAAGGGTCTTCTGGAACAGCTGCGCAATAAAGGAGACTTTAAACACGATACCAAAGTTCTGAAAAAAAGCAGAGGACATAGTGACCTGGAAGCAGCCGTCTGATAAAGCTTCTCTTAAGGACTATTTGCCTTGCCCATATTGTTTTAGAATGTTCAGGAAAAATGACCTGTGGAGACATCAGACGTCGTGCAAAACTAAGAAGCCATGTGTGACCGATGGAAAAAATAAAAACTAGACGAGGGAGAGTACAAAGTCGTGCTGCATGCCTGCTTCCTATAGCAGCTTCCTCAGACGGACGTCAGAGCATCATCAACATGAGACAAGATGATGTGTCCTTTCACGTCAGGAGTGATTTGCAAATACGGAGAATCACTTTACGCAAAACATGTTTGTGTGAAGTCTAAGCACCAGTACGTTGCATAAACAATGAGGGAGCACTTTCCCAAATGAAAAGCTTACAGCACCTAGTATTCCCATTCAGTCTCCCAACCAAGTACTAACCAGGCCCAACTTTGCTTTTGAGGTCAGATGAGATTTTTGTTGTTTTTTTGTTTTAAAAAAAAAAAAAAAAATTATTAAAAGTATTAAATTCCATTAAAAACATATTACAACATAAATAATTTTCACATTAAAATACATCAGAATATACGTATATTTTTTAAATAATAAATCCAAACTTTATAAACATTTATTTATATCCATTGTAATATTTATTTTTTATGGTACGACTGTTTTAAACCTAGAACGCTTCTATTCCTGTAATGATAAAATTACCCTTGTTGTCCTGGCACTTTCCAGTGTAAATCATTAAAAACCTTACATACGTCTGGTGTAAAAACATTATAATAATCATCCATTTTATTTTCTTGTTTGGGAAAAAAAAAAAAGCATTCTACATATCTTTCCACTTTTCTTTTAAACACACACTCTACATCCATTACAATTTTTTTTTTTCTCTTTTTGCCACAACTCTTCTCTCCCATATTGCACTTTTTATCAATATCACAGCAGATTGATCAGTTGTGGTGGTGTTTAAAAAAAATAAAATAAAAAAACCCCCCACTTTTTATCCACTCCTAACATCACCTTATTCCATTCCATGTCTTTCTCATGTTGTTCTCCTCTCAGATGTTCAATTATTCTCTTAAATTTCGCATTAAAATCTTTCAATTCTTTGCAGTGTAAAAACACTTCATCATTATATACTTTACATGTTGCACTTTGCTCCATTCCTATTTTGTTCAGTAGGACATCGGTAAATATCACTTTATGTCTGATAAAATACTCTAATTTAGGTTCTCTAATTTTGTTTCTATGATCATCCCTTTCATATTGTTCCATATACTTTCTTCTTTAAGATCTTCGAATTTCTGTAAGATCTTTTGAATTTCTGTTGCCAGTACTCCATTAACAATAGATTTTTTAACTCCATCTCTAAAAAGGCTATAAAACACTTTTACTGTACATTCTTTAAAAGCACCCAGTTTTTCTCCCACGTTCACATACACATCTCTTCCTGTTCCCCCCCCCTCTTCCATGCTTTCAATTCTTTTTATCCACTCTGAGTATTGCTTTTTTGATTACATCATCCTTTTTTAAATTATTATTATTATTATTATTATTATTATTATTATTATTATTAGTATTATTTCTTGTCTGCTAAAATCCTCTTTCGCCTCCTCCATTGCATCTACTATACACTGTACAGGTAAAAACCCTTCTTTAAATTCAAATAATACATCTCTAACTCCTGTGATTCCCACATCCCACCATTTCTTTAAAAAATCCCTTTTCCTTGATTTAAAATGCTGTTACTTAGGAATAAAGGCTGATTTAAAACGTTCTCTCTGCCTTGGGGATTAAAATGTACATTGGTTAAGAATTTCCCCCAGGCGCTCACCATTTCCTTATAAAAATCTGGTAACCCTTCCATCATCCAGTTGTTTGTTTTCATTCATAAAATATTATCTCCCCAATTAAAATTCCCACATTTGTTTATAAAATATTCCATTGTTTTTTTCCATGCTGCTTTATTTTCATCCATAAACTTTTTTTTTTTTTTTAATTATTATTTTCAATCTCAAACTGTTTTTCCTTTGCTCAGCATCTATTAAACCCACTCCCTCCCCTTTCCACTGCACCTATTAAATTGTTGTATGTGATTCTTGGTGGCTTCCTGTCCCATAAAAAATCTAAAAAAATCGTTTTTTCAGCTTTCTTTCTGCCCACAGAAAGTTTGCCAGTTTCCAAAAATTCAGTCTTCTTTCAATACCTCCTAATGTCTTCCCTCATGGTTTCCCTCGCTTTCTTTTCATCCTTCCCAATTAAAACACCTAATATCTTTTTCTTGTTTCTTTGAAAGTAAAATGATTTGTTAAATCTGTCACACCTCCAAATCTCATACTGTTTTTTTCTTCATTTAGTTTACCTCCTGATCCCTTACAAAACATCTGTACAATTTCCATGACTTTTTTTTAACAATCACTGTGGTATCATCCGCATATTGAAATATTTTGTCCTTTTCTCTACTTCCTTCAACACCTTTTTTTTTTTTTTTATTATTTCTTCTTGCTTTATGGCTAGTCCTAGTGGTTCTGAAACTAGTGAATATAAAAGAGCTGATGGTGGACATCCTTGTCTTATGGATCTTTTTATTTTAAAACACTGTATTAAAAACCCATTACATTTTACTCTCATTATCGCGCTGCTTCTTTGTCTGGCCTTTTCCCATATCTACTTGCGGTCGTCTCTCCTAATCTTTTGTCTCCAGATTGCTCTGTTCTGGGTCGTTGTTGGGTCTATATTGTCTCTAGCGAGGTCTTTATTTATAACATCCTTCCATCTTAGGTGAGGTCTTCCACGGCTTCTCTTTCCTGTACCAAGCTCCAGCGCTTTTCTGGTCATGTGGTATTCTGGTTTTCTCATCACATGTCCGTACCATCGTAGGTGTGCTTCAGTCATTTTTTCAGGTAGTGCTCTGACTTTAAAACTGCCCCTGATGTATTGGTTTGGAACCTTATCTCGGCGTGTCACTCCTGCAGACCATCTCAGCATTCTCACTTCATTTACACTTAGCTTTTCTGTCTGCTGTTTTTTAAGTGGCCAGCATTCAGCACCGTATGTTAAAGCAGGTCTCACAGCGGACTTGTAACTCTTGCCTTTGATTTGCGCTGGCATTCTTTTATCACAGCACTCCTGTTAAACGTCTCCATTTCAGCCACCCTACAGTGAGGGGGAAAAAGTATTTGATCCCCTGCTGATTTTGTATGTTTGCCCACTGACAAAGAAATGATCAGTCTATAATTTTAATGGTAGGTTTATTTGAACAGTGAGAGACAGAATAACGACAAGAAAATCCAGAAAAACGCATGTCAAAAATGTTATAAATTGATTTGCATTTTAATGAGGGAAATAAGTATTTGACCCCCTCTCAATCAGAAAGATTTCTGGCTCCCAGGTGTCTTTTATATAGGTAACGAGCTGAGATTAGGAGCACACTCTTAAAGGGAGTGCTCCTAATCTCAGCTTGTTACCTGTATAAAAGACACCTGTCCACAGAAGCAATCAATCAGATTCCAAACTCTCCACCATGGCCAAGACCAAAGAGCTCTCCAAGGATGTCAGGGACAAGATTGTAGACCTACTCAAGTCTGGAAAGGGCTACAAGACCATTGCCAAGCAGCTTGGTGAGGAGGTGACAACAGTTGGTTCGATTATTCGTAAATGGAAGAAACACAAAAGAACTGTCAGTCTCCCTCGGCCTGGGGCTCCATGCAAGATCTCACCTCGTGGAGTTGCAATGATCATGAGAACGGTGATGAATCGGCCCAGAACTACACGGGAGGATCTTGTCAATGATCTCAAGGCAGCTGGGACCATAGTCACCAAGAAAACAATTGGTAACACACTACGCCGTGAAGGACTGAAATCCTGCAGCGCCCGCAAGGTCCCCCTGCTCAAGAAAGCACATATACGTGCCCGTCTGAAGTTTGCCAATGAACATCTGAATGATTCAGAGGACAACTGGGTGAAAGTGGTGTGGTCAGATGAGACCAAAATGGAGCTCTTTGGCATCAACTCATCTCGCCGTGTTTGGAGGAGGAGGAATGCTGCCTATGACCCCAAGAACACCATCCCCACCGTTAAACATGGAGGTGGAAACATTATGCTTTGGGGGTGTTTTTCTGCTAAGGGGACAGGACAACTTCACCGCATCAAAGGGACGATGGACGGGGCCATGTACCGTCAAATCTTGGGTGAGAACCTTCTTCCCTCAGCCAGGGCATTGAAAATGGGTCGTGGATGGGTATTCCAGCATGACAATGACCCAAAACACACGGCCAAGGCAACAAAGGAGTGGCTCAAGAAGAAGCACATTAAGGTCCTGGAGTGGCCTAGCCAGTCTCCAGACCTTAATCCCATAGAAAATCTGTGGAGGGAGCTGAAGGTTCGAGTTGCCAAACGTCAGCCTCGAAACCTTAATGACTTGGAGAAGATCTGCAAAGAGGAGTGGGACAAAATCCCTCCTGAGATGTGTGCAAACCTGGTGGCCAACTACAAGAAACGTCTGACCTCTGTGACTGTCAACAAGGGTTTTGCCACCAAGTACTAAGTCATGTTTTGCAGAGGGGTCAAATACATATTTCCCTCATTAAAATGCAAATCAATTTATAACATTTTTGACATGCGTTTTTCTGGATTTTTTTTGTTGTTATTCTGTCTCTCACTGTTCAAATAAATCTACCATTAAAATTATAGAATGATCATTTCTTTGTCAGTGGGCAAACGTACAAAATCAGCAGGGGATCAAATACTTATTTCCCTCACTGTATATTCACACGGCTCGTGATATCTGCGTCAATAGAAACATTGCTAGATAGAATGCTCCTGAGGTATTTAAAATTGGTGACTGAGTTAAGTGAGGAGTTTTGGTGCGAAATTGTGTAATGTTCGTTACTGTTTGAAAAGTTGCAGTACATATATTCGGTCTTCTGTCTGCTTATAACTAAGGCCAGCATTTTCCAGTACAGCTCTCCAATCTTCCAGGTGTTGTTGGAGTTCTTTTTGGTCTTCGCTGCTAAGGACGACATCTGTGTAGAGAATGTCCCAGGGTGTTGAATGTTGCATCTCTGCTGTTACGTAATTCATCACCAATTTAAAAAGTAGGGGGCCGAGTGCCGAACCTTGATGAACTCCTACTTTCACTTTCAAAACAGTCGCTGATTCCTGCGGTGCAACGCACCTTAGTGGTTGCGCCTTCGTACGTGTCGGCCACTATATTGATGAGACATTCGGGCACTTTTTGTGATCGTAGAGCTTGCCATACTAGTGGTCTCTGAACACGGTCAAAAGCTTTTTCTAAATCTATAAACACCATGTGTAGATCTTTCTTGTTGTCTCTATGCTTTTCCATAAGGATTTGAATCGAATGTATAGCATCGGTTGTTGATTTTTCTGCAACAAATCTGCACTGGTTTTCAGTGACCTTAGTTAGATGCATCAATCTTCTGTTTATTACCCGTTCCCAGATTTTAAAGGTGTGTGATATCCGT
Source organism: Ictalurus furcatus (assembly GCF_023375685.1). Lineage (NCBI taxonomy): Eukaryota > Metazoa > Chordata > Actinopteri > Siluriformes > Ictaluridae > Ictalurus > Ictalurus furcatus. Next base: position 109,055 of record NC_071268.1, on the reverse strand, counting down.
TTTATAGCTCTGTAGTTCCGGCAGAGTCTTATGTCACCTTTGTTTTTGTACAAAGGCACTAGGTAGCTTTTTCTCCATGCAGTTGGAATGCCATCATCAGGAAATTTGTTGAACAAGGGTTGTCAGGAAATAAGCTCCTGGTTCTCCTAACCTCTTCCACAATTCTGATGGTATGTCGTCAGGCCCAGTGGCCTTGTTATTGGCCATTTTACAGACTGCTAACTCTCGTTATTGCGCCTCTGTATAAAATTCTAATCCATTCAGTAAAGTTCTCTCCGAAACCAAAACTCTTTAAAACTCCAAATAAATAATCATGTTCCACCCTGTCAAAGGCTTTTTCAAAGTCTAAACTAATTACATAGCCTTCTCTGTTTTCGATTTTCATGTACCTGATCATATCTTTTGTTTATTGCTGTCTGCTATATATTTTCCTTTTACACTGTACACTTGATTTGTTTTAATTATACATTACTATATGCATTACTACTTTTAATCTGTTGGCTAAAATTTTTGCCAAAATTTTTGCCAAAATCTTTAAATCGGTGTTGAGCATTGTAATTGGTCTGTAGTTATTAAGGTCTACCCTTTTCTCCTTTTCTTTTATGGATCAACTTCATCAATCCCATTCTTTGATTCATCTCTCCTTTCTTAAAAACCTCTTCATATTATGCTTTTAAGGTGCTAGTTATAAAATCCTTAAAACAATATAAAACTCACTCCCCAAACCATCTATACCTGGACTTTTCTTTCTATTTAATTCACTTAAAGCTTTTTTGATCTTTTCTTCTCTTATGTCTTGATCACATCCTTTTTTTTTAATCTTCCTCTCCTACTTTTGTTTTTATTTGCTTCAATAGTGATACTTTTTCTTCTTCTTTTACTCCATCTCTAATGAATAGCTTTTCATAATATGCTTTTATTTCTTTCAAAATTTCCTCTTTTTTTTCTACTACTTCTCCATTTTCCCCTTTTTGTTTCAGCTTTCTCCTTTCTAGAGCTAAAAAGAATTTGTGCACTTTTCTTCCTCCACTATATACTTTGCTTTGCTTCGCAACCTTACACATTGATATTTCTTTTCTTCAGTTTCTTTCAGTTTTACCTCTATTACTTTTAATTTTTGTATATCTCTTTCTTTCTCATTTAATTCTTATTTCTCTTTCCTTATTCTTTTTACTTTTCTGTATTTGTCTGCAATATTTTATGGTAAATTTTTTCACTACATACTTCACATTTTCCCACCATACTCTTATCTTCCACATACATTCCATTTTCTTTTTCAATGATATCTTTTATCTTTTCAACATACTCTTCATTCTTTAAAACCTGTGTTTAAGACCCATACCCCTGGCCCTCTTTTCACTGTACTCCAGTCTATTTGCATAAAAAGTGGCTTGTGTTCACTTAGGCTTGTTTCTTCATACCTCATCCCTTCTATAAAACCTTCTATGTTCCTTGTACATAAAACAAAGTCAATTCTTGTTTTGCGCATAAAATTCCCGACTATCTGCCTCCTTGAGTATTCTTTTTTTCTTTTCATTCCTTTCTCTCCATATATTAATCATGTCTTCCATCAGTAATTTTAGCTCTTTTCCTGTGTCAGTTTTAAAAACCATTCCCTCAGCCATATCCAATTTACTAAACACTGTATTAAAATCCCCCATTATAATACTTGATTGTGCTTCTTTAAAAACTCCCTTAAAAACTTAAAATACTCTCTCTTTTCCTGCTCCCCTGTTGGTGCTTGTACATTGACCACTATTACTTTCTTCTCTTCATATTCTATCTCTACTTCCATACATTTCACAAATGTGTCCTTATATGCTATTTTACATGTTCCATCTCTATTTTCTTTTATTAGAATTGCTACTCCTCTGCCAGACTTATCATCGCCATTGTTATAAAATATTCCCCCATTCCATCTTTTCCTTATTTCACTTATATACCCATCTCTCTAGTGAGTTTCTTGTAAAACATCTTCCTTTTTACACATTTCTTGTACTTTTTCAAATTTTCTTACATTTAAAAGTCCTCTTGCATTAAATGTAACAATTCTTAAAATCCTAAAACAGAGGAAAATGTACATCACTCATCTTTTCAGTCAATCCGCTCCAATCCTTTAGACACTCATATCTGTTTTCATGTTTTCAATTCAATTCAATTTTTTATTTGTATAGCACTTTTTACAATAGACATTGTCTCAAAGCAGCTTTACAGAAATATCAACATGGTATACAGATATTAAAGGTGCGAATTTATCCCAACTGAGCAAGCCACTGAGTGGCGACAGTGGCAAGGAAAAACTCCCTAAGATGTTTTAAGAGGAAGAAACCTTGAGAGGAACCTGACTCAGAAGGGAACCCATCCTCATCTGGGTAACAACAGATAGTGTGAAAAAGTTCATTATGGATTTATATGAAGTCTGTATGGCCTTAGGAGCAGCCGTAGTCCCAGCAGTCTGGAATTAAAGAAGATTTGAGCTCCATCCAGAGGCAGAAAGGATCTGGATCTCTAGTATCTCCATAAATTCGAGTGGGGCTCGGCGAAAGGAGAGAGGGAGAAAAAAGATAATTATGACTGCGAAGTAGTAGAACAGAATCTAGTCAGGGTAGGCTTGAGTAAACAAATACGTTTTAAGCCTAGACTTAAACACTGAGACTGTGTCTGAGTCCCGAACACTAATAGGAAGACTGTTCCATAACTGTGGGGCTCTATAAGAGAAAGCTCTTCCCCCTGCTGTAGCCTTCACTATTCGAGGTACCGTCCAATAGCCTGCATCTTTTGATCTAAGTAGGCGTGGCGGATTATATAAAACCAAAAGGTCGCTTAGATATTGTGGCGCGAGACCATTTAGTGCTTTATAGGTTAATAAAAGTATTTTATAGTTAATGCGAAATTTTACTGGGAGCCAATGCAGTATTGATAATATCGGTGTGATATGGTCGTACCTTCTAGTTCTAGTTAGGACTCTAGCAGCTGCATTCTGGACTAACTGGAGCTTATTTATATTCCTACTGGAACATCCAGACAGTAAGGCATTACAGTAATCTAATCTAGAGGTGACGAATGCATGAACTAGTATTTCCGCATCATGTAGTGACAATATGTTTATTTTAGAAATATTTCTGAGATGAAAGAAGGCTATCCTAGTAATATTATCTACATGAGCATCAAATGATAGGCTGGAGTCAATAATCACTCCAAGGTCTTTAACTGCTGCACATGATGAAACAGAAAGACCATCCAGAGTAACCATGTGATCAGAAAGATTACTTCTAGCTACACGTGGGCCTAATAAAAGTATTTCTGTTTTATCAGAATTAAGTAGAAGGAAGTTAGTTAACATCCAATGTCTAATGTCCTTTACACAATCCTCAACTTTACTAAGCTTCTGTCTGTCCTCTGGCTTCGCTGAAACATACAACTGTGTATCATCAGCATAACAGTGGAAGCTAATTCCATGTTTACGAATAATTTGACCTAGGGGTAGCATATATAAAGTAAAGAGCAGTGGGCCTAAAACAGAACCCTGTGGAACTCCAAAAGTAACCTCAGTACGCATGGAGAATTCACCATTTACATCTACGAACTGATAACGATCGGTCAGATAAGACCTGAGCCAGGAGAGGACTGTTCCCTTAATACCAACAACATTTTCTAATCTATCAAGGAGAATAGTGTGATCTATAGTATCAAAAGCTGCACTAAGGTCGAGTAACACAAGCAGAGAGACACAACCCTGATCGTAGGTCAGTAGAAGGTCATTTACTACTTTAACTAATGCTGTCTCTGTGCTATGATGAGGTCTAAACCCTGACTGATACATTTCATGAATGTTATTCCTATCTAAGTATGAGCATAACTGCTTTGCTACAACCTTTTCTAAAATCTTAGAGATGAAGGGGAGATTTGATATTGGTCTATAGCTGGACAATTGAGACGGGTCAAGATCAGGTTTTTTAATCAAGGGTTTAATAACTGCTAATTTAAGTGATTTAGGTACATGGCCAGTGCTTAGGGAAGAATTGATTATATTTAGAAGTGGTTTAATTACTCCTGGACAAATCTGTTGAAACAAACATGTAGGTACGGGATCTAGTATGCAAGTTGATGAATTGGCTGAAGAGATTAATGTAGCTAGTTCGGTCTCTCTAAGCGGAGCAAAATACTCTAAACATTGATCTGATATTGCTACATTGTCATGTAATGGGTTTGTTACAGTACTGACCGGTTTTAATTTAATGGCCTGTATTTCACGTCTAATATTTTCAACCTTATCAATGAAAAATTTCATGAAATCTTCACTGCTATTTAATGATTGAGTGTTTCTCTCTGTAGTGGTTTTATTCCTAGTTAATTTTGCTACTGTGTTGAAAAGGAATCTAGAATTGTTTTTGTTGTCTCCTATTAAGGTGGAGAAATAGATTTTTCTAGCATCGCCAAGAGATTTCCTATATTTCCTATATTTGTTTAGTGTGTGTGTATATATATATATATGTTTAAGTGCATCCTTTTTAATCACTCTTTTTCTGGCAGCTTCCAAGCTTGGCATTACCTTTATCGATCGCCGCCTTTTCATAGTTTTCACACTTTTATCCTCCATTTCTTCCCCCTCTTCACTTTCATTTTCAGCACACTGTTCATTACTCCTTTGTTCTTTTTGTTCTGCTCTGTCCAATGCACTTTGCAAAGTTTCAGTCATGTCTATTTGTGTCCAGATTTCTCCCTCTTGTTCTATTTGCACGTTCTGTTTGTCGCATTCATCCGTCTGTTCTACATTTTCTGTGTTTTCTGTTATGTCACTGACCTGTGTTCCTCTGGTTTCTTCTTCTTGCTACTTCTCGCTGTCTCCTTCATGACTCTGCCCGTTCATCTGCTCCTCTTCTCCCTCCTCGCTCTCCATCCAGCATTCACACTTTAAAAACTTTCTGCAATCCGGGCACTTCACTGTGTTGCAGTCTCTTGCAAAGTGCCCCCTCTCATCACATTTATAGCACTTAAAATTAGGGCAATCCTTCACCACATGATCCGGGCTCATGCACAGACGACAAGTTTTCACCTGGTGACTGTGCATCACCCGGAAGTACTGCGGTCCTTCTGCCGTTTCCATCTTAGTGCTATACGGGAGGGACGTCACCTCTCTCGGGACCCTTATTTTGACAAATCTTGTCCCATCCTCAATGTTTTTGCCCGGATACATTCTCCTTTTAATTTTAGAGATGGGGATTCCCTCCAGCTTTTTTAGAATGTCCTCATCATCCAAATAAACAGGCAGATGCATGAAGGAGACCACATAATCCCTGTTCTGTAGTCTTTTCACTTCACACACTTCACCTTTGATTCAGTCTGTCCATTAACTCTTCTGTATCTTCTTCACTTTCGAGTGTCGCCTCATATTCTTTGATTGTCTTGGTCTCACCACTAGGATTTTCCCCTCTCCAATTCTTTCTGTCACCGCTTTGATGTCCTCTGCTCATGCATCTTTGACACTTCCCAAATCCACAGTGACTGTAGCTTCTTTAGTGTACACTCCCATGCTGACTTCTTTCTCTGTTTTGTTCCCATCTCGTTGTCGTTTATCCGGTCCTTTTTCATGTCCATGTCATGTTTCTCCTGCCATTGCCTCATCTGTTGACTTTAAATCATCAATTTTAAACAAACACACAAACTACGTTTAACCTCCTCCCAAACAGCCCGTACTGTGGGGAGGATTAAAAAAAATAAATAAAATAAACACAGATGAAAATAAACACCAAGCTTTTGGTGAGCCTCTCTCACCTACTGCAGCCAACACACTTCTTCTGTTGTGCTACACTCTAGTGCTGTTGGAGTGGTATGGCCATAAGCAAAAGCTACCATCAAATGGTGCCTATTTAAGTAGTGTAAGCAAACCTTGAATAGGACTGACTGATTGATTGGGTCCCTTTCAAACCTGCATCCAATCTTTATCCCAAAAGAGGATGTTGTGCAGAGATAATTAAAGCACTTATCCAAATGAAAAGCTTACAGTACCTAGTATTCCCATTTAGTCTCCCGACCAAGTACTAACCAGGCCCAACTTTACTTTGCTTCCGAGGTCAGATGAGATCGGGCTTTGTCAGAGTGGTATGGCCGTAAGCAATAGACTCTATCAAATGGTGTCTATTTAAATAGTGTAACAAACCTTGAATTGGACTGACTGATTGATTGGGTCCCTTTCAAAGAAATATTCAATCTTTATCCCAAACTGTGATGAGGTGTACATTTTCCACAATCCGCTATCTATATAGTCAATGTTTTATATTTAATAAGCGAATATGTCTATATGCTGATTGGTCTTAAGCAGAGTCGTCCAATCTTCAGGTTTTCATTCCAATCTAACAGGGGCTACACCTGATTCCAGTTGTTTAGTCTATTGAAAGCCAAGATCAGCAGATCAAAGTGTGGCTTCTGCTTGGTTAGAATGAAAACCTGCAACCACACTGGCCCATTCTGGATAAGACTGGACAACCCTGATCTAAAGCAAATAACTACTAAGGTAAGTGCCACTTTGTTGAGTTCTAAATCTGTCATGTTGACTTGATGTCACTCCATGTACAGGGAAGGAACTGGTAGATGAGAAGACTTCCCACTGTTGACGAATGGCAATTTCAAGTTGAGGGCGTGTTTTCTTTGTATTTCCCTGCTTGGAAGTAGGAATTACAAGTTGCAACCTCAAGTCAAACACAGCATTACTCTTGTCTTCTTGATCAATGAAAGAGCCAGGCTTCCACATTCAGTGGAATAGCAGAGACTGTTATTTTGCAAGTAGCTGTTATCTGCCTTGCTACAAAAGCACAGAGGAAGGGAAACCGCTCCCAGCCTTTTTTGAGCATAGACCTTTTGCTGGTGGGTGAACTTGGTGACCAGTACATTTACAGAAAATTTTCCAGTCACGTTCATTGTCTTATTGAACAATGAAAGAGCCAGGATTCCACTTTCTGTGGAAAACCAGAGACTCCCTTTCATTTTGTAAGCAAATATTATCTGCTTTGCTACAAAAGCACAAAAGAAGGAAATCCACTCTGTTCAGGGTCTCGGTTTCTGGCTGTTCCTAGAGGACCTGGTACTACGGAGATGACAACCGGTCAGTTATTAAAGCAAAGTTCAAAACTTCCAGCTTGTTTCTGCCCAGTCTCGAGCCAGGGACCTTTCATGCAGGATCCAAAAACAGTTCTGCTTAACTTTCCTTAACTTTACCAGTTCATTCTCAATGGTAGTCCCAAACCTACCTTCTGTTTCGGGCGGCGTTGTGCTGGATGGAGCTTGACTGCCCCCGTGTGTCCAAACTCGGGAACGGCAATTTTCTAGAAGCGGATTTCTGGGCAAGAACTATTACATCATACATACATTTCATCCATCATCCCTTTTGTCCCGTCCATGATAATTGTTTTTGTAATTTAATAATTGTAGACATGACCTTATCTTTGAAATCTTCTTCCCTATTTGTGGATATTCTCTCTCTCTCTCTCTGTGTCATATATATATATATATATATATGTATATATATATATATATATATATATGTGCGCACTGTATTAAATATTATTTAATGTGTTTGTTTAAAACGAGTTAGAAGACGGTTTTAGTAGAAACATACTTCTATATTTCTCTCTCTCATATACACACACACACACACATATATATATATATATATATATATATATATATATATATATATATCAGTATCTCACAAAAGTGAGTACACCCCTCGCATTTTTGGAAATATTTAATTATATCTTTTCATGTGACAACACTGAAGAAATGACACTTTGCTACAGTGTAAAGTAGTGAGTGTACAACTTGTGAGCTCTTTGAATAACTGTTCTTTTATTACTGTGACACTGTCTAAATGTACATTTTGGACTCTCAAAAAGATGGCACCCATTCATGTGCATTCTATTGACTTACAGAACTCGAATTTCCTTTGAAAATTCTTTGTGTTCGGATGAAGAAAGAAAGTCACATAAGAACTTTCTTTTTTGGTTGAAATATTCCTTTGATGAAGTTGTCCTGTTGCAGTAATACATAAAGAATGATACAAACTGGCGTTATTTTGCACATATTGAATTAAGGTTTGTTGTGTTTCCTAGTTATGATTATAGCACATTTTTCATCACAATGTCTGAATGTGTCAAGGACCACATTTCAGGGATTTCGTCATTGCACATCGTAATTGGTGTATTTTGTATTTTTAATCTAGTTTTTATCGTTGCTGGGTTTTTTTTTTCTAGTCATCCACCAGTATTGAAGGCCATCTCAGTGCCAGGGAGGGCCTCCAGCCGTCTCTACTGGCATTAGGAAGGATCAAGGGCAGGACTGACAAATTCTACGTGGTAGTGGATAAGCACCTCATCCCTTGCACAGGAACCAGCTCCTTGAGTGCTATAGATGAACTCTTCAAAGTCCACTATGTGTTCAAACTGTCATATGAGGAAGCCCTTGTCACCATCTTTACCTTCCTGCAGACTACGATCTACAACATTGATGTTGGTCTTACCAGTGAGTCTCCCAGAGTAAAGGAATTGCGTGCAAAGCTTTTGAACTAGGTTAAATGTTAGTGTATCTGTTGTCAAAGTCTGCATGCAAAGCCACGAGAGTCACGCACAGTTTCTATCCTTCGTTAAAGTTTGTGCGCAGCGTGGCTGTAGCCGACAGTATGTGACTTGGGTGAACTTGTAAAAGCCCGGAGTTTGAAGTTCTACATGCCTTTTGATCTACAGGGTCCAAATGGGTCAGATGAATATATTCACTATGAGGTGAATATATTGCACCTCAATTCATGCTGGTTTGTTACATCTAAGATACTGTGTTGAAAATAAAAGTTCAACCTTATACAGCAACTGATGTGTTAGCTGTTCTTTTATTGACGAGTACACACATTTTAAAGGTCTGCATTTTTAGGCAGACAGGGTGTAGATCACATTTAATTACACTAGTGTTGAAAATAACTCCATTAGGTTGAGCTATTGACACATTTACTGTAGATTCAACACTTTCTTAGTGTAAATGGAGCCTGTGAGGAGTAAAAAAACTACACCAATTGTGCTAACAGTGAATACTTACAGTGCTTATTCAACACTGAGAGTGTAGGAGAAAAAAAACAATACTGAAAGTGTAAATTGAACTCTATTTAGTGTGGACCTATATAAACTCTTGATAAGTGTTAAAATTAACACTGTGAGTGTAAAAATAACACTTTAAAATTTGCTGTGTACAATCAGAAATGATTGGGAAAAGGGTAAAGGTGGAGTGGTAGCAACTTTTATAAGAAATGATGTGAGATATAATCTAATCAATAAAGGGAAAGAACACGAATCTGTGGTAGTCAAAATACGGACAGGAAAAGACAGTATAACGATATTCAACTTTTACAATCCCCGTAATAGACAGAGCACCGATACACCAAATGCAGTATGTGGGTTGATGTGAGGGAAATTAGTACGGTGTGGGGATTTTAACACACACAGCACAATACACGGGAGTAAGAATACAGATATAAATGAATCAGTGATCGAGGAATTTATACACGATAAAAATTTGGTATGTGTTAATGACGGGAAGGACACGTGGTATTGTAGTTCACATAATGCAGAAAGCGCTATCGATCTGACAATAACGTCAACTGAAATTGCAGGAATCAACACACGGGAGGGTTTAGACCATTCGACAGTAGGTAGCGAGAACGCCAAGGTGGAAGTTAGAGAAAGCCGACCAGCAGATGTTCCAAATGTAGAGCGAAATGAAACGTGTGGGATTAGCGAATAAGGATATAACAGATGTCGAAGAAACGAACGGAAAAGTGACCACGGCCATTATACGACCAGATGAAGAAACAATGCCAAAAAAGATAGGAAGTAAACGAAGAAAGAGCGTGCCACGGTGGGATGAGAGCTGTACTGTAGCAATTAAAAAGAGAAATAAAGCTTTTAGGAAACTCGAAGCTCACCGTACACTGGAAACTTTGATTAACTATAAAATGGCGCAAGCAGTAGGTAAGAAAACAATCAGATCAGCCAAACGTGTATATTGGAGACAATTCTGCAATAAAATTGGAAGAGAAACCCAGCTATCGGACATATGGAGAACAATTAGGAAAATGAGTGGAATAAGAAACAGTGTGTAAATACCAGTGTTAAATAGCAACGATAAAAATGCAATTAGCAATGCAGAAAAAAACAGAACTTTTGGTAAAAACTTTTGTGAAGCTCCACAGTACTGAAAACCTATCCTCAACAGCCAAGCAGTGTAGAGATCAGACACTTGCCCAAAATCCAGGGCTAGTAGAAAGAAGGACTTGCCATTTACTCTATTTGAGTTCAAAAGAGTCATATCAAACGCACGGCAAACGACATCAGGGAAATACAGTACATGCTATAGCATGTTAGGCCACATGAGAGACATCATGCTTGATGTATTATTAAGACTGTTCAATATGGTATGGAATACAGGAAAAATCCCACTAACACGGAAACGGTTCCAATACTCAAACCCAGCAAATACAGTCAGATCCGTCAAGTTACAGACCCACAGTGTTAACGTCACAGGGAAAACTACAGAGAGGATGATAACAGATAGATTAGATCACTATATAGAAAGTAAAGTTCTTCTCTCACCGTATCAGTCAGGATTTCGTAAAGGGAGGGGGAAAATGGTAGAATCCATTTTATGCCTAGAGCCAGAAGTTAGGAAAGCTCAAACTAACAAAGAAAGTGTCATCTCTGTATTTTTCAATGTCGAAAAGATGTACGATACCCTTGGGAAGGATGGACTTCTTATTAAACTTGACGAATTAGGAATAAACGGAAAGATATATATATAATTGGGTATTAGACTTCCTGAACAGAAGGCCAATAGAAGTTAGAGTAGGTGCAGAGTACTCAAATAGATATGCAGCGGAAAATTTTACCCCACAAGGCAGTGTATGTAGCCCAATACTGTTTAATATTATGATTAAAGACATTTGATCAGGTCGGAGAAAATATAGGTAAGTCGCTTTATGCAGCTGACGAGGTTAGGGGTCGGGATATAGAATATGTAAGAAAGAAAATGCAACACGCAATAGGGAAAGTAGAACAGTGGGCAAATGAATAAGGTTTTAAACTGTCAATTTCAAAATCACAAGGTATATATTTTTCTAAACGTCATAAAACAGCACCATTGAAACTGTACAGGCAAGATCTTGAACAGGTCAAGGCTGTGAGATTTTTAGGAGAGCTTTTTGATGAGAAGTTTACCTGGTGTCAGCATATTGATAAAATTAAGAACAAATGTAAAAAGATGAATAATGTTCTGAGACCAGGGAGCAAGTAGGGCATTGCTCATAAATATCTATCAGGCTCTTACAAGAGTTGTCTTTGATTACGGTCGCCTAATGTATCTTAAAAATCTTAAAAAGCTTGACGTGGAACAGGCGCAAGAACTCTGGATCTGTACTAGAGCATTTAAATCATCACCAGTGACTGCGTTACAGGTCGAGACAGGAGAGATGCTGTGATTTATATTGGATAAATCAATGAGGGCATAGCAGGGTGTACCCCAAGAATGCTCAGAGTTTTATAGGACTAACTTCTTTAAGAGTTTGGGATGGGTAAGAAATGTAAAGGCACAAAATGCAGGCCTCAGCCAGCTACAAGAAAGCCCCATTGAGGTGAACTGTACCACCCTGGAAATTCATAAAACCATCTGTAGATACAAGATTACAACAAATATTAAAAGAGGAATCTAAAATAGCACCACAGTGGATAATACTTCAAAAATATATGGACCATTATCAGGATAAATGACTTGTATATACAGATGGCTCAAGACTGGCCACACCGGTGGCTTTGTTCATTCCTCGTGAAGTAGCAGTCAAAAAAAGAGCAACCGATCATTTATCAGTACACCGTAGAACTATCAGGAGTCCTATTGTCACTGCAGCGGTCGGAAAAAAATAATCAGAACTAAGATGTCGCTATAGCTTCTGACAGTCTATCTGCACTATCAAATATACAGTCTGGGAAAACATCATGTAGACAAGTATTGTAGTATATGTAGAGAAATATTTTATCTGCTTCTCATACTCCATGGTAGGGAGCTGAATGTTTCCTTCTTTTGGGTTCCTGCACATGTAGGGGTGGAAGAAAATGAAACTGTGGATGTACTGGCAAAAAGATCGATAAAGCATGAAACAGTTGATATACAAGTACCATTAAGTAGAGCAGATGTTAAAACCATTATAAAAGGACACATAAAATACGGCAGGAATACCGGGACATATGTATGAGGCAAGGCGGGAACCAAAAGGAAGAGATGATAATTATGTGTCTTAGAATAGTTCATGCTGGCTTAAATCTAACGTTACACGGAATAGGAAAACACCCCACCGGACTCTGCACACACTGCAATACACAAGAGACGGTAAAACACGTTCTGTTAGACTGCAAAAGATATCAGGAGGAGAGAACTGAGCTAGAGATGTGAATTGGAATGCAAAACATGACACTAAAGAACTTGCTGGGGAAAAAACATCTGGGAAAATGCACTGTCCCCTAATAAACTATCTAAAAAATACTGGGATAAGTGAAAGACTGTAGTAATTTAGTATGAACATCTAGTATTCAGGAACTCAGGACTCAGAACTCAGGTGCCGGTTTTCATTCTGACCAAGCAGAAGCCACACCCGAGTCTATTGAAAGTCAAGATGGTGGAGTCGGGTGTGACTCCTGTTCAGTTTGTGGATTAGATCGGACAAAACCGATTGAGCTTAGGCTAGCAAATCAGTCTTAATGAAGTTTTCTTAAGGTTCAGGCCTTAATGACCTACCAGCACAATAGTTAAAATCAGATATTGGGGGAAAATTATTAGTTCTCATATAGTTAAAAGAAATAAAAGCAAAGGCTCAAAACTGTTTGTCCAAAAAAAGTTTGTTGCATCACAAATTCAGTAGTTTGGAGAAAATGGGAGAGTTTGTGGCAGATACTGCAAATGTTTGTAGGCTTTAGAAAAAAGCAACATAAGTGCAGGAGTCAAACCCCCATTTCATAAGAACAAGCTAAAATCCCACACATTAATCATATAGACAAAATTTTAGCTTCAGAGTAAAGAGGATAAAGCAGTTTCAAAGGAGAAGTTTACACAACAGTCACATTCATTGAGAAACAAGCTATTCTTCGACTGGAGCAAACTTTGCATGGTAGCTATCATTCATTAACACGGCTAGCATGCTAGAAATCACATGTGCTCACTTTCATTCAAACAGAAAGTATATGAATAGATGGTGAAGAGTAAATAAATTTAAAGTCTAGATGAAAAGAACAAATGTTGAATAAAAGTTGACTAGGTGGGTGGGAAACAGTCAGTAGGAAAGTAGGAAGAGCTGAACAGAGCAGCAAAGACAAGAGTAAGACATTGTTAGTTGTAGGGGAGAAAGCATGTCCAACAAGAAAATGTGATTATAGGTGTAGGTCAGAAGACTCCCTCTGTCTTTGCCAGCGTCCGGGCTTCGCCACTTGGGCTGGCGCTCCTCGTACGCGGCGCGGCGCTCCGCTCTTGTAGTCCTGGGCCAAACAGGCGCGCCTAGTTAGCACCAGCCAGCCCATCCTCCTCTTTAGCTCGGTCCGATTCCTCCCTGACCCTAATGAGCACAGTCACCCTAATGCCCTTCATCCCAGCTCCGCTATTGCCTTGTGTGTGTGTGTGTGTGTGTGTGTGTGTTGTATTCCATGCTGCTAGAACATTCTTTTGAATGACTTTGTGCTGCTGGAACACTGTTTTGAATGACTACATGCTACTACAACAGTATTTTTATGTGCTTCTAGAACCTTAGTTCGAATTTCTACATGCTACTAGAATACCATTTTCAGTTACTTCCTGTTGCTACAATCTTAATACGAATAACTTTGTGCTGCTAAAGCCCCATTTTGCATTGCTCAGATTATACAACCCCGAGAAACCGTGCTACAACCCTGTTGAGATTTACTCATCTCTGCATTTAGCAGACTGCTAGAATTACCCAAAATCCTGAACATTCGTGGGAGAGCAGCGCTCAGGCCTTGCTTTATCAGCTCTCGCAAATGCACGATATAATGGACTCTCGAAGGTCGAAAATAGCTACATTGTCTCAAACCCTCATCTCATTCTTAAAAATTGTCATTCACAAGGAAAGCATATGCACTTCGACAGTTGTGCAAGAGAAACTAACATAACACACATCACACACAAGTAGGAAAACAAAGTCAGCCAACGCACTGTCTAATCACTGGCCTTCTCTTTTCCCATTTCCATTTTCACTATCTGTGTTACAGTCAATGTACGCACTGTGTTTGAACCTAAATGTCATGCATCAACCAAAACTGCACCTCCAGAATGACAGCTGAGTTTAAGATTGGCAAAATATGTCGCAGCAGTTGCATACGTCAAATAAACTATGAGCAATTAAGTAGTGCCAATGAGATAGTTACAGCATTGTGTAATGTCCAATAAGCTCAAAAAGAGTTGGATTCTTCGCACACTTTATTCTACTTGGCCAATCAAACACAATTATGAACTGGGATTCTGATAGTTGTGCACCTTTAACTCACTGTGTAGGAAAATGAGGTCAGCTATATAGACAACAATTTTCATTACGTATTTAATTACTTCGATTGAGATCATTATTAGAAGTAGTAGTAGTAATAGTAAAATACCTACAACCTACCTTCTGTTTTAGGCGGCGTCGTGTGTTGTGCTGGATGGAACATGACTGCCCTCGTGTGGCCAAACTCGGGAACGGCAATTTCCCAAAAATTGCAGTATTCTGTTATTAAGCTTTTAATGGCGGTGTTTAGAAGTCTATATTTGTAGTACTTAGCAAATAGTTGGGTAAGAAGTATTAGATGCTATGAAAATTCATGTTTCTCTCACCACTGGGGCAGAGGTGGCTTAGTGGTTAAGGCTCTGGTTTACTGATCAGAAGGCCAGGTTACCATATCATGACCCTGTGCTCTGACCCCAGCTTCCTGACATGTTGGGGTATGTGAAGAAAACAATTTGACTGTGCTCTATTGAATATGTGACCAATAAAGACTTATACATGACATTTTTAATTCTAAAAGAGCTGCTAAACTATGTGCAGACTAAATTATGTGCAGATGTAAAAAATGCTAAACACATTCTCTATTTGTGTGTGTGGTTTTTTGTACTGTATGTGTATTTCATCAGTGTTGCTATGAGCTTATTTCTCATAGAATAATAATAATAATAACGCAGCTCATCAGTGTTATTACTGTGCATTGTCTAGTTTTCACGTATCAAGGACAATACACGGAGCTTCTGAACTGTTTAACAGTATTATTATTATTATTATTATTATTATTATTAGGGCTGCAACTAACGATTATTTTCATAATCGATTAGTTGGCCAATAATTTTTTTGATTAATCGGATGGGGTGGAGCGAACTTTCAGTACCATTTGTTTTTGTTTATTTAAAATAAAGTCCACAAACTGAGTGTAACAAATCTAAACTTCACAGTAAAACATTACACAACTGTTTGTACAAAACAGAAAAGAACCCAACACACACACACCAGAATATATATTATTAATTTAGGACTATAGTTTAATTCGGTGCTTTTTGGGTTTTTTTTACCCAAAAACTGATCACAGCATTGTTGCACAGAATTATTTATAGTAAAAACACTGATTACACCTGTGACAAGTGCATATATTGCATAAAATGTCAACTGAGAGGCATTCGATTTTGGACAAGATGTAAGGGGGAAGAAGTCGGAGTGTATTTAAATAAATAAATAAATTAAAAATAATTTCTTTAGATTTGTCAGTGTATTTTGTGAAATGATGTGGAATTGTGCTGATGTTCCTGAGTGAGTGTAAAATGCAGACAATACGAATGCGTTGTGATTTCATTTAAACTTAAAAACTTTCATTTAAAACTGTGTGTTCATGAATGTGTGTGTTCGTGTTCGAGTCCCGGACCCAGAAGCCCAGAGAAGGACGGATCAGAGGGAGGAGCCAGGAGAAAGAGGTCCGACCTCCTCACCGATGAGACACACTGAGATTTTACACACACACACACACACATCTGTGATGGTTGTGTAACAGGAAGTCACACTGTTTCATAGTTACACAGCTTCTGATTATGTGTATAAAAGCTTGTTTCTAAAATAAACGCTTAACAGATTTAACAGGTTTGCGCAGAGTACTTGATGTGACCTCTGACCTTACAGAAAGATGGTTAATACAGGATAGAATAAAGCAGAATAGAATAGAGCGCTCTTAATGAGAGCGCTCTGAAGTGCTTGTACTAAACCACTACTATATATATGAAACTCAGAGCATGACATCATTCTGTGTACCGATAAGAAGCAGTTTGAGGCAGTTCAAACAGGCTTTGTTTCAGGATCTTAGAAGATGTTTAGACGAGCCTAGAACAGAACAACATGTTTGTGTCTCTGTAAGCAGATACACATTCTGTACTGATCTCAGTGACATCACATGGCCTTCTGAGTCGTTATCCTCACATGAGAATGAAACAGAACAAGAACAAACTTATTACAAAGTAGAAATGAATAATTTCCCTCACATTCCCCCTTTTATCATTATAAAATATGATAACTAAAATTAACAGAGAAATTACAATGCTGTAAATACATCAGAACTTCAGAATCCTTTCACGGTTCAACTGAATTCATCATGAAACAGACATAATGAAGGCGCTAAGGCTGTTTTTGCTGATATAAAGTATCCTGTCATCAAGCAAGCTCATTTCAGGGTGAAATGAGAATCGTCCTGGTCAAAGGAAAATTTACAATAGGTGTGAAATGGAGGTCAGTGGGTCGTCATAGTTAGTGTCACTGGCAGAATCTGATTCTCAGTCAGGTTTAAGATACAAGTCAGGTTGGTCATCATAGGGATCGTAATCAGTCTTTGTCAACATCAGCGTTTGGTCATTAGTAGGGATGCACCGAAATGAAAATTCTTGGCCGAAGCCAAAACCGAACATGATGAAAAACTTGGCCGAAGGCCAAACCGAACACGTTTTTTCCATTTATTTTGCCATTTTTTTCACCATTGCATAAATTAAATAGTCAAAATGTGCTTTTTACTATTTTGTCTTGCTTTTCAAAGAAAAAAAATCAATTACAAAAACTACAATTTCAAAATATTTATTTAACACTGTACATTTTTTTCATTCCAGCAGGCACAGGCTACCAACAAGGCACAATATAACTTTAAATAAATAAATGAGTAAAATAAAAATAGCCTATGTTAGTCCTATAACTGACTGCTGAAAGAATGGAACACTCTGTAGCCTACAAAAAAAAAGTTCTATTGGGTTCTCTAGGGTTGATGATATTGGGGATATATAGCGCTCGCGTCCCTGTACACCTCGCAGAGTATTACAGTAGATATAGTATAGTTGGATATGTTGTTAATGTTATGTTCTTTGATAGATTTAGTTAGTTTAAACTATAGATTAGTTCATTTAGTCCCTGCTGGTTTTTCCGCTCCCAGTCCATAGTACTAGTTCATGTTTCTTGTTTTGACCCTGTTTTCTGTGACCGTGACTTTGATTCCCTTTGCCTGTCTTGACTACGTTTTTTGGAATACGATTTGGATTTGTCTGCCTGCCCTTAAATAAATACGTCTTTACCTGCTTCCGTACTCTACTCCCTTCTGTCTCGTGACGTGACAGAATACTATGGAAAAGAAACAAAAAAGTAAACATCCGAAGAGCACGTAGTTCGTGCATGTGCGCGCCCCCTTATCGAGGTTGTGACATTCGCGCGTCTCACTCTGGTTGCTAGGCTATTTGGTCGCGTCATCAAACATGTCATTATTTGGTCAAATTTATTCGGCATTTTCACTTATTTCGGTTGTCAAACATTTGGTGCATCCCTAGTCATTAGTGATTTCAACGAGCGTGAGAGACTGCTCCGAATGAGAGAAACAATACAAAGCAAAATGAGCAAGACAAGAAGAATCATTGCACCTATTGATAGTACTCGGGGGATGGGCTCATGGATATTAACTGTCTGTCTGAATTCAGCCAATCAAACCCCGTCTCGCTAGAATGTGGAGGGTTGCATATCGCAGACCGCATGTGTTTAATGATAGAATAATCATTATGTGTCTGCGTGACGAGGGGACGTGTGACGTTGTGTGGGTAGCACTGTTGGTAATGATTCTTCTGACGAAAGGCGATACAGAACAGTTTACAGAGGCGGCCAATATCCTGGCATACGGGCTTTTAACTACTAATTGTCGTCCAATCTGCAGCAATAGTCTACTAGAGAACTTCATGGGCTCATGTGGGATCTAAAGAAATCACGTCGCCTTAGGCACTTAGTCCCGTCACCACAATCAGCTAAATACCAAATTTGGGTGAAAGTGTGTGCGTCACGCACTCTTTCTGCTGCAACGATGTGATTGGCGGAATTCATCATTAGGTCTTCCACACAATAATCTTTCCAGCTTAAGGGTCTACCCCCGGACCTGCAGTGTTGTTGGGAACGGTCCCAGTGATGAGTTTATTTCTATGACAGGACTTACTAACAGATAAACATTGGCCCCCAGAGCAAGGTCATCTTTGTATGGCTAGTATCTGAATTGTATAAACATATAAAGTAGAGCTGCAACTAACGATTATTTTTTATAATCAGTTAGTTGGCCGATTATTTTTTCGGATTAATCGGATGCGGAGCCAAACTTTCAGTACCCCTTTTGTAGTTTATTTAAAATAATATCCACAAATTGAGTGTTACAAATATAAACTTCAGACTAAAACTAAACTGTTAGTCCAATTATATAAGACTGAAAAGAATTTCATCATAAATATGTATTATAAATAAAACATACATAATATAAACTAAAATAAATAAATAAATAAAATATATAATAAATTTAAATATTTAATAAAATAAATAACATATATAATATAAACTAAAGTAAATAAATAATTATATATATATATATATATATATATATATATATATATATATAAATAATTACACATACATACATTTAAATATTTAATAAAATAAATAAAACATAATAAACAAATAATTTAAGTATTTATGAATTATTTTTTATGGATGCACAAAAAGCACTGAATTAAACCACAGTCCTAAATGAATAATAAAAACTCACTTTCACTGCACCTTATGGTTTCTGTTCCTCACTGCCTTTAGACATTATTTTACTTGTGTTTACTTTTATTCATAATGTTTTAATTAAACATTACAGATCTTACTGTATGGAGCAACGCGGCCTCGTTACTAACACGTCACTTCCATTATAATAAATGACAGAAGTTACACTGTAAGCGCGCAGATACAACATATAATGACAATAAACTTAATTTAATCTAAACCTTTTAAGCAGCTCGCACCAGTTTCCCCTGCCCCTTACACACAGTGGAGTATTCTGGATATAAACATGTTTGTGCTCGTGCAGCACTGTTTGATCTCCGCGGTGTTTAATATAAAATGCCCCCCTGCCTTAGAGGACTTTCTTCCTCAGTCTCGTGACGATTTCGGCTCTGTCTGATGGAGACTGAGGTCATGTTGGGAATAAAAGGTAACGTTGATAAACAGTAAGCTTAAGAAAGTCAGTGTCTGTGACTCTGGGTATTAGGCTAAAGCTAGCGGCGTCGCATTATGTCCTTATGACATCATGCGCCGTCGACTAAGAAGCGGCTTATACTTTCCGGTTAGTAAAAACCGCTAGTGTTCCATTTGAGATGATATTACCTTTCTAAAATCCACACACTAGAACAGGGGTGCACACACTTTTTCAGCAGGCGAGCTACTTATCTAATGACTAAGTCAATTTGATCTACCTACTATAAAAATGCAAGACATATATTTATTTATAAATACATTGACAATTCTTTATGTGTACAATGTATGCTGGTGTACCTTGAATAACTGCATGAACCCATATTGCACAATACAACTGTGTACATTTTCGTCATTAGCCTACCTTACTCTGATGACTTGCACTGAATGGAAACAGTCAGGGATGCATAGTCCAGACAGAAGTTGCTGATAGCCAACCTCAAGCAAACTTCCAAATGATCATCAGTCATTGTGGAACAGTATTCGGACTTAATGATCTTCATGTGTGAAAAAGCTGACTCACATAAATAAGTGGAGCCGAATAATGCAGTCAAGGAGGTGGCACATTTCCTCATGTTGGGGTACTTTTCCTCTGTGAGTAAGTTCCAGAACTGTCCATGAGCTCTGGACTTCAGCTCAATGTCGGCTTGTGGTGTCAAAATCTCATCCTCCACTCCAGAAGAGTTCAGGTGAAACAGTGTTGCAATTTTTGATGCGAGTGAAACAACTTCAGCATCTTCCCGAAATGGATAGCACATGAATGTAGCGATTGGCTCGATTAAAGCAAAGTCTTGAAAGCGTTTGTCAAACTCTGACAGACAAATGTCAATCTGCTCTATGTAGCGTGCACTGTCAAGCTGCACACATGACTTCCCTTGCATCTCCAGCTCTGACACGAGGTTTTGGAAGTTGGCCAAATTATGGCCCTGCAGCTTTGAGGAGAGATGTTGCATTTTTCGTTTGAATGCATTAATTGAGCTGATCATATTGATCACGGTATTTTCTTTTCCTTGCAGCTCTAGATTAAGGTCATTCAACATGTTGGTCAGATCGGTTAAAAATGCCAAATCTAGCAGCCACTGATCGTCATTTAGTTGGTTGTACTCTGCATGTTTAGCTACACGGAAAAAACTCCTTTATCTCCGGACAGAGCTCTCGAAATTGTTGCAGGAATTTACCTCGACTAAGCCACCTCACGTCAGTGTGTAATAACAAGTCAGAGTGGTCGCAGTCAGCCTTCTCCAGATGCGCACAGAATAGCCGTCTTTGAAGAGATCTGGCGCGAATAGAACAGGCGATCTTCGTTGCCACATCCATTATCTCTTTCATGTTTAGCATTTTTGAGCATAACGCTTGTTGGTGTATTATGCAGTGGTAATTGAGGAAGTCCGGAAAATCATCGTCCTCCCTGCACTTGGCAATAAATCCATTCAAGCGACCAACCATGGCGGGAGCTCCGTCTGTGGTGATGGACACCAATTTGCACAATGGGAGCTGGGTTTTCTCGATAAAGTTTTTGCAAGACTGAAATATGTCTTCTCCTCGTGTATGTTCTTTCATGGGCAGTACAGTTAACAGCTCCTCTTTCGCAGTCATATCGGTAAACACCATCCGAATAAAAATGCACATCTGGGCTGTGTCACTCACGTCTGTAGACTCGTCCAACGGCAGTGAGAAACACTCGCAATCTGCGATGTCCTTCCAAAGTTGCTGGGTCAAATCCTCGGCCATGACTTCACTGCGCCGCGTAATTGTGGTTCTTGATAGCTGGAGAGCTTTGATCGAAAACAGTATTTCTGATTTGTTTTTAAAGTCTCGAAACGCCTCTTTCACCATCTCTCCATCTCGGAAGGACTTCTTGTTCTTAACGACGAGGTGACTCACCCGGGATGACGCTTCGGTGGCTGCCTTCGCTTTTGTAGTTAGCTGTGAGAAAAATGACTGCTGTCCGGACAACTGGGATTTTAGTTCTTTCACCTTTCTCCTTCTCAGCTCGCTTTTTGGAGGAGAGTCGGTGTGGTAGTTTTTATGAAGGGTCCGAAAATGGCGCTCCACATTCCCTTTCTTAGGTATAGCGATGGTAGACTGGCAGATGAGGCAAACGCACTTCGAAAATGACATAGTGAAAAAAAAGTCCTCCTCCCACTCCATATGGAAATGGTAAGTTTTAGGCTTCTTACTTGGTCCAGCTTCTTTACTCATTTTTAAACCCTTTCTCAAGTTCAAAAGAAATAAATTGGAGGCTAACTGGGCAACTCGCAAACTTGCTAGAGTTTTGCAGCACTTAGCGCCGTTTTATGTGCGGCGATGACTGGCTGCCCTGTATGTCAATCAAGTGACACATTTTATAGCGAGGACGGATGATAGGCTGACGTCTATTTTTTTTTAATGTCATGCGATCTACCCACACTACTTTTGCGATCGACCGGTAGATCGCGATCGATGTATTGTGCACCCCTGCTATAGAACATAGTTCGATTAACAGCACACGTCATTACATTCCCTGCGCCACGCCGTCCGACGTCCCTCCAGAATTTCACGTATCGACATACAGTTCGTCTTCATTATGGTACTGTATCCAGTTTTGGGTGTTTTTATTTAAAATTTTTACGAACGCTTCAAAAAAAATTTTCGATTGCACGTTCGCCTCACACATCCAGGGTCGGGGGTACGATTCCCACCGTGGCCCTGTGTGTGCAGAGTTTGCATGTTCTCCCTGTGCTGTGGGGGTTTCCTCCCCCAGTCCAAAGACATGCATGGTAGGCTGATTGGCATGTCCAAAGTATCCGTAGTGTATGAATGGATGTGTATGTGATTGTGCCCTGCGATGGATGGACCCTGTCCAGGGTGTACCCCACCTTGTGCCCGATGCTCCCTGGGATAGGCTCCAGGTTCCCCGTGACCCTGAAAAGGATAAGAAGTATAGAAGATGGATGGATGGACGAACGCTTCAAGGTTAATTATTTGTCATGCTATACGTGCAAATAGACGATGTACTGAGTGATTACGATTACAATAATTTACGGCTGCAACAACTAATCGATAATAATTATGAAAATCATCGGCAATGAATGCCATTTTCGATTAGTTGGTCTGCTGACGTCACGGGTGGCGTTTACGTATGACATCGCTTTCATGAAAACACAGGTGCAAAAGAGATAACCCGGCGGCAAAAAAAGTGTGCGTCCCAAGTCATCTAAGGCATGGGAGCATTTTACATTAAATGCAGCAAAGAAGATGGTAACGTGCACGTTCTTCAAAGTGGAGTTTGTGTGACACGGGAGTACCACAGTGATGTACGAGCACATGAAACGAAAACACGTTGGTGTCACGGACGAAGGTGGAACATCAGCACGGTAAGCAAAAACCTGAGAAGATCCACATTATATGAAGATGTGAAATGGTATAGTCTAGTTTAATTCCATGCTATTGTGTAAAAAGCTTTGTTTACTAACTTCGGGACAGTCACACTAGATGTATTTTGTCTCGAGCATCAGGTTGGGCAGCATATTGATGGATTAAAATCGCGCTACCACAGAAACAGGTTAAATTAAACACGGTGTGAACAAAGTCAAGCAGTAAATCTAAAGGCAGGTGATAGCAGCAGCAGTAAAAGATTTTTTAGTCACTGTAGTGGTTTTCATCGAATGCTTATGCATTAGTGTATAATTGTTCCTGTCCTTTTAAACAAGCCTGTTAGCTTGCTGTGTTTCTCTGTGTGTCTGCTACAGTTAACTTTGATCTGTTTTTCAAATGCCATCTACTGCGGCTCTACTATGTTATATAAATTAACAGAATGAATTATATATTTGAGATATTTTTGGTTTATATTGTCACATCTGAAGTACAGCATGTCTGTGTAAAAGAAATTTAACAAAAATTGTATTAATTATATATTATTTAGATTTCTTATATTAATCATGGTTGCCATCAGCAATTAACATTATAAACAATGAAAATATTAATTTACATATAAATTGCTTCTTGCATACTCAATTGCTGTTTTTTTATTTATTTAATTATTTCAGAAAGAAACAGCTCTCCATGAGTGAATTTGTTCGGAGGAGAAATCCCCCATGCACTAAAACTAAATTTTTACCTTTGTTTTTGATTATTTATATTTTGGGTATTATTTAAAGTTTTGCTGCTTAAAACTGGACAAACTGTAGACAAATGACCAACGTTTGAAAGGTTTAAATGTAAAAATTAAAGATTATATTAGTAAAACTGTATGTGCCTTTTGCATTTTTTTTTTAAAAGTCCACGCACAAATACCCTGAGGGTATTGGGGGTTTATTTTATTATAATAAACAAATTCTAATTGAAAAAAAAGTTTAGTTTTTTAAAAAAAATCAGATTAATCAGAAAAAAATAATCGTCCGATTAATCAATTATCAAAATAATCGTTAGTTGCAGCCCTACAATAATTAAAGAACAATACATCATACTTTTTATGAGCCTATGAATATAAACCTGCAATTCCCTTCAAGTCATCATTACTGTATGAGTTGATATTATAGAATATCTTATAGATATTATAGAAAATTATCTTATAGAAGATAATTATAGATCTTATAGAAAATTAAAGCGAACCCATTATGGCTTTGAAACGTGCCTAATTTTGTTTTAAAGGTCTCGTACAATAGATTTATATGCATCCAAGGTAAAAAAAAAAAAAAAACAACAAAAAACTGAGGGTGAGGGTTTAATGTGCTCATAATTTAAATTGCAACATTACCTTTTTTCCACCCAGTGTCAAAAACGACTCGTTAAATGATCCATTCTAAAAGATTCACTCTAAACTCCTCCTTTCAGAGAGCATACGCTGCTCTGATTGGTCAGGTGTCCCAGTCTGTTGTGATTGGTCTACCGCTGTCAGCGTGTCGAAAAGGAAACGCCCACTACCATAACGAGTTTCAGCTCAGTCTGTTCCCGAGCAGCCGATGAAGACCAGATCCAGGGATTTTTATTACAAACCTACGTAGGCTAGTACAGGAAGTAAGTCTGGAATTACTAACGACTCGTTTCAGCTCTTGAGAATCGGTTCCTTCTTTTGTGGGTTAATAACTCCATTTGTTGTTCGCTTTGATTTTTGAAACTTTTAAACATAATAGGTGCACTTTAAAATAAAAAAACAATCAAGACTTATAAAAAGGTACATCTTACATACTGTACAAACCATATATTCAGCAGAAACTTTTTGTTTCAAAGTAACTGACAGGTGATGAACATTTAGCACATAGCTGGAGGGATATTAGTGATTATGGATCTTCGGGAAACAAACAGGATTTGAACTCGCAGCCGTTCAGGCCACATGCTTGGTCAAACTGCAGATTTGCAGTGTCAGTGTTGTAAAGACTGTTGTTACTTGTTACTGGTACTCAGCTGTTGTCAGAAACACTAGACTGGCTCATGCTGGAGTCAAAATCGAAAGAGTAAAGGCTCACAGGGACAAAACCGTTTAACATCCTTTTAACTGCACAGATATTTAATCTACAAGTTACCAGGCAACTTGACAACATTCTGTAAGGCAACCCAGTTTGAGGAAGGGCATTACTGTTTGCTCAAACCTTTTGTAGCGTTGAACTACATCATAATGACTAAACTGTAAGGAGAATTCAATTCAATTCAATTCAATTTTATTTGTATAGCGCTTTTTACAATAGACATTGTCTCAAAGCAGTTTTACAGAAATATCAACATGGTATACAGATATTAAAGGTGTGAATTTATCCCAACTGAGCAAGCCACTGAGTGGCGATGGTGGCAAGGAAAAACTCCCTAAGATGTTTTAAGAGGAAGAAACCTTGAGAGGAACCCGACTCAGAAGGGAACCCATCCTCATCTGGGTAACAACAGATAGTGTGAAAAAGTTCATTATGGATTCATATGACGTCTGTATGGCCTTAGGAGCAGCCGTAGTCCCAGCAGTCTGGAATTAGAGAAGATTTGAGCTCCATCCAGAGGCAGAAAGGATCTGGATCTCTAGTATCTCCATAAATTCGTGTGGGGCTCGGCGAAAGGAGAGAGGGAGAAAAAAGATTATTATGACTGCGAAGTAGTAGAACAGAATCTAGTCAGGGTAGGCTTGAGTAAGCAAATACGTTTTAAGCCTAGACTTAAACACTGAGACTGTGTCTGAGTCCCGAACACTAATAGGAAGACTGTTCCATAAAGTGCAGAGAAGCAGAGCTCTAGCACATTTAATTGATGTCACGTCATGCAGAGCTGATGGAATAGCAACTTTGACATTTGAATGTTTCCCGCTCATGTTCACAAAGCTCCAGCCCAGGAACTATGGTTGCCCATAAAGTGTCTCTAAAATGATTGACAGGAGGCACATCCAAACACAAACAAGCTTTCCAGACCAGAAGTCTGTTTTTTTAAACAGGTTTTCTAAGTGACTTGATGCACTTTTGCTAAGGAAACAACTTAATCCATTATTTTTATCATGTTTTACATATCTCCCAGGTTATTTGTAGAAGTGAAAAATAAATAAATAAATAAAACTATTGCACCTTTTAAAGGAAGATGAACAATGCGCTCATTTTTTTTACTTTACAGTCCCCACAAAACAACTTTGAGAGCTGTGATTTGATTCTGTATGACGACGTATTTCTTTTTGAAACAGGAAATAAGAGTGGTGGCCTGTTGAAGTGTGACACAACAGCTAACAGTGTTTGGGATACGCCCAGCTCTGAAGAACATTGATGCTAATGAGCTGCTACTGTTGAGCAAGACCCGCCTCAAGACCCACACATTCCTAGACATTCTAGAGAGCATTTAATTGGACGAACACAAGTCTAGTGCATGTTGAAGCATTAAAATTGTATCATTTTTCCCCAGAAGTCACTTTTTAAATTTTTTTTTTTAACTATGGTATTGGAGGCCATAACAGATACAAAAACATCTCGAAACACCAGTTTTGATTTCAGGAGCAGCAATTTCAAGACTTTACCAGAACAATCCAGAAAATATATGAAAGATAAAAATATAAAGATTTTATAGCCAAAATCAAAAAAGAATACAAACAAGTATAAAATTAAATTCATTTGACCTGAAATGTGAACAGAACTTCCATCCAAGCCCTAAAACTAGATAAAGAGAACCCAATTAAACAAATGCATTATAGTTTTCACATTTATTCACTGAGCACAATTACCCAACATTAAACACCTTTGCTGAAAAAAGTATGTAAACTTTTGATTTCAGTAACCGGTGTGAGACTTTCGAGCAGCAATAACTTGAAGCAAACATTTCGATAACTCAATCCTGCACAATGGGTTTGAGGAATTTTGGCTCACTCCTCCTGCTTAAACTCAATGATGCTGGCAGGCTTCTTTGCATGAACTGCTCTTTTTAGGTCCTCCACAACATTTCTATTGAGTTAAGGTCTGACTTGGCCATTCCAAAATGTTCAATTTCTTCTGCTTTAACCATTTCTCTGTAGACGTACTTGTGTGCTTAAGGTCGTTGTCTCTGCTGCAAGGCCCACTTACAGTTAAGCTTGAGTTCACAGACAGATACCCTGACATTCTCCTGGTACAATCTAGGATTCATAGGTCCATCAATAATGGCAAGCTGGTTTGGACCCAAAGCAGCCCCAAACCATAATGCTGCCACCCCCATGCTTCACGGTTGGGATGAAGTTCTTATGTTGGGATGCTATTTTCAGTTTGCATCAAACAATGATTTTCAATTAAAGCAAGAAGTTCTATTCTGGACTCATCTGTCCACAGAACATTCTTCCAATAGGCTCCTGGCATATCCACATGGATTTGAGCAAACTTCAGACAGGCAGCAGTGTTCTTTTATGGAAAGTAGTGGCCTGTAGGTTCTCAGATGTTACCCTGGGGTTCTTTATGACTTATTGTGATATTATTCACCACACCCTTGGAGTGATCTTTTTTTGCTGGACGCCCACTCCTTGGGAGAGTAACAGTGGTGCTGAATTTCCTCCATCTGTATGTCATTTACCTCACAGTGGATTGGTGGAAGCCAAACTCTTTAGAAATGGCTCTGTAACCCTTTCCAAGCCGGTGAGCATTGACAACTCTCTTTTTCTGAGGTCCTCAGGAATGTCCTTTGATCGAGGCAGGGCACACTTCCATAAACCTGTGTGGTGAAGACCAGACTTTGATGGTGAAGACCCAAGTTAATGTTCTTGAAACATGGGCGGGCCTAATTGCCATTCCCTTGATTGAAACGCCTGACTTCAATCAGCCCCATTTAAATGAACTCATACTCCTAGACTTCACATACCTTTTCCTACAAAGATATTTAACGCTGGATCATTTTTGCTTAATAAATAACTGTAAAAACTACTGTTTTTTTTTTGCATCTGTTGTTAACCGGGTTCTCTTTTACCTAGTTTAAGGACTTAGATGAAGATCTGATCAGGTTTCAGGTCAAATGTATGGAGAAATACAGAAAACTGTAAACGTTAAACTTTCTAGCTGCACAGTAGCTGTAGATCAAATGAGTCATATTTGCTTGCAGTATAAGTAGGTTGCTTATTTGCTTGCAGTCGCTCACGTTTTTGTGGTAGGAAATCGTGTTATTGACACGGAGCTGTCGATGCATGTATGTTTAGACCAGGCATGGGCAAACTACGGCCTGAGGGCCATATATGGCCCGTTGGGCTTTTTAATCCGGCTTTAATCCGAACTTGTCCAAATTATATTATTAAACCTCAGTGTGGTGTATTACTCTCTACTTCACTTTTTCGCTTTGCCCTTTGAGCCCTTCTGTAAAAATGAGTGGACCAAAGAAAAGAAAAGTGGACAGTGAGTGCCGAGTGTTTAATAAGGAGTGGACAACAAAATATTTTTTCACTGAAGTCCGATCAACGGTTGTACGCCTGATATGCCAAGAAACTGTTGCGGTTTTCAAAGAATACAACATCAGCCGTCACTTTGCCACGAAGCATGCCAACTACGCTAGCAAGCAGTCAATGCAAGAACGGGCGGCTATGGCTCAGAGGTTGACGGCTAATTTACAGACTCAGCAAAAAATTTTCACAGACAAACTGCGATTCAAGAGTCAAGTACCAAGGCAAGTTTTTTGCTGGCGTGCAAATTAGCAAAGGCTAGCAAGCCTTTCTCCGAAGGTGAGTTTTTGAAAGAATGCATGGTAGAGACAGCAGGTCTCCTGTGTCCGGAGAGCAAAGGCAATTTTGAAAAAATCAGTTCATCACACAGGACTGTGACTCGCCGTGTGGAACTAATTGACGAAGATATCGCCAGCGAATTAAACAAAAAGGCGGAGTCTTTTAAGTTATATTCACTAGCACTGGATGAAAGTAACGACATAAAAGACACTGCTCAGCTCCTAATTTTATCCGAGGGATTAACGACAGTTTTGAGATAACGGAGGAGTTTTTGACCATGGAGTCCCTGAAAGGAAAAAGGCGGGGAGAGGACTTGTGTAACCAGGTATCTGCTGTCATCGAGAGAATGAAGATACCTTGGAGTAAACTTGCCAATGTCACCACGGATGGATCGCCAAATTTAACTGGAAAAAACACTGGGCTGTTGAAAAGAATCCAGGACAAAGTGAAGGAGGAAAACCCTGACCAGGGTGTTATTTTCCTTCACTGCATCATTTATCAGGAATCTCTGTGTAAGTCTATATTGCAGCTTAATCATGTCGTGAATCCAGTCGTAAAACTTGTTAACTTTATACGAGCAAGGGGACTTCAGCATTGTCAGTTTCTTACGTTCCTGGAGTAAACTGATGCGGATCACCAGGACTCCTCTACCACTCTCGGGTCCGCTGGTTAAGTTTGGGCAAAGTGTTTCAACGAGTGTGGGAGCTCAAAGAGGAAATTATCGCATTTTTGGAGTTAATGGGGAAATCCGACGAATTTTCTGAGCTAAGCGACAACGGCTGGCTTTGTGACTTTGCGTTTGCTGTGGACATATTTTCACACACGAATGAGCTGAACGTCAAGCTACAGGGGAAAGATCAGTTTGTGCACGACATGTACACAAATGTTAGAGCCTTCAAATCCAAGCTGACTTTGTTCTCCAGTCAAATTTCAAACAAATCTCTCTCTCATTCCCCCACACTAGCCATGCAGAAAGAGGCGTCCCAAAACGTGAAGAAATACAGCAAATCACTGGGCGACCTGCACAGAGAATTCTGCCGTCGGTTCAGCTGGTGTCCTGTCCCCTGTCACAAGACCCTGAAACAGCACCACAGGAGCTGCAACTGGAACTGATCGATCTTCAGTCTGACTCCGTCTTAAAGGAGAAGTTCAACTCTCTTAAACTGAATGACTTTTATGCTTCACTTAATGAAGAGATCTTTCCAAACCTCCGGAGGACGGCACAGAAGATGCTGACATGGTTTGGCTCGACCTACGTATGTGAGCAGACATTCAGTGTCATGAACATCAACAAAGCCCCTCACAGATCCAGGTTAACTGACCAACACCTCGGATCTATCCTGAGAATTGCCACAACAAAACTATCTCCAGAGTTTGATGCACTGGCAAAAAAGGGAGATCAACAACATTGTTCCCAGAGAAACTGGACGTGAGTTTCTCTACTGTGTTATCAAATTAATGCATTTGGAAAACAATTGGTACAATGAGCCTTGCATATTCATGCTTTGCTACCTGTTAAAGGCCAAATCCTTTCATGTAATGGCTTTTACATGTCATTTATATTAGTTCACACAAACACTCCATCCGTCTGTTCCTGGCCCGGCCCCTCTGTCAAATTTTAGAACCCATTGTGGCCTGCGAGTGTCGTGAATAAAATCAACCTTTTAGCCTAGGTCAAAAACTTCAGAGACAGAGAGTTTAGTAGATGTCAAAAAGTAAATAAACTTTATTGAAAATCAATAAAGTGTGACAGTCTGCAGAGTGTCTGAATTATGCATACACAAACATGTCTTTATATACCTATCTCCACAGCATAGTCTCTGTAGGTGGGGTTTTGCTTTTCCTCGTTGAAATAGACCAATCTTCTTTTGCCACAATTAAATATTCATGTCTATGAGTTATCTTAAATTTGTGGAACATGCGCAGTTAGTTGTTTTTCTTGAAAAGGTTTCATGAGGACAAGGTTTCTTTTACAAAAAAGGTTTCACACAGGCTTGTTTGTCTTGACTTTGGCTCCCTTCTTAGGCCTCAATGAGCATCTGTCTGTCTCTATCGGTTGTCCCCGCTGATATCTACCTCCTTTCCCGAAGCCCTCTCCTAACTCCCTAATTTGTATCTGCGTCAAAGTTATTTACTCACACATGCAAATATCTACTGCCAATTTTTATTGCTGTGGAGACAGGAGACAGCTAATACAGAAGAACAATTGTTGTGCACTGAAACACAGAGTTCATTCAACTCAAATCCACTCAGAATATAACCTGATCAAACATTGTTCTATGGATTTAGATTATGCTTCTAACTGTTGATTATACATATAGATGATGTTTTTTTAACCAATATTGATTATACGATAATGCTCAAGTAATAATTCTAAATGTTGGTTACATATTGCATTCACTTCATTAATATATCCAAATGTCAGTTACACATATTGTTTGCACTTCATAGATATTTTCCATACACTCAAGTGGCAGCTTTTTGTCTTGTGGTGTGAGGAACTTCATCTAGACCCAGTGAAATGCGCAATAGCTACAGTCCTGGAGTTCTTACAATAACGTTTCTCAGCAGGGTGGGCTCCTTCTACAATCAGAGTTTATGTGGCCACCATTTTGGCCAGTCATGCCCCTGTTGATGGAGCCTCTGTGGGGCAACATCCTCTAACTTCGAGGTTTATGTGTTGTGTCAGGCGGCTGAGGCCGATCTGCAGGCCGCGCATACCTTCCTGGGACCTTTCTGTGGTCCTGGAAGGTCTGTCAGGTGCCCCATTTGAGCTCTTAGAGTGGATCTACTGTCTCAAGCCGGAGGGCTGATTTATCACCCTTGGCCAGAACTGTGGAAACTGTGGGTCTGGCCCCTGAGGGGCCCCAGCTCATAGATTCTATTCTCACAACTGAGATTGTAGAGACCATGTTAAATGCTAGAGCACCATCCACAAGGAAATTGTATGCACTCAAGTGGCAGCTTTTTGTCTTGTAGGCTAGACTGATAAAAAAAAATGCTTTGTTTTGACAACAGAAACCCTTATAGAATTTGGTAAAGGTTTTAATGGGAATTGCATTGGTTTTAATGGAATCTGTAATGGTCCCTTAGGACCTCTAATGGTAATTTGTTGCCGTTTATTGGTGGCATGTTATGTCTAGGGGGTACCATTAAGGACCAATAGAACACCTTTGAAATTTGGTAATGGTTTTTAAGGTTTGTAATGGTATTTGTAGTGGAATCCATTAGAATTTCTGTGATGGTTTTCAGCAGAGATGTGTCACTATTTCCGCTGATTAAAACACCTACAGCTGAGGAACTTCATTAGGCTAGACCAATAAAAATACTTTGTTTTAACTAATATGGGAAGATTAAAAAAAGAGGGCTATTTGTGGGAAAAGAAATGACAAGCGAGGTTACACGGATTAGAAGCTATCTTGCTAGTGGCTTCAAGCAGTCGTCTATTTGCACGTACAGCATGACAAATAATTAACTGCACTTGAAGCTTTCGTAAAAATTAAAAATAACACCCCAGACTGTATACGGTACCATAACGAAGACCAACTGTATGTTGACACGTGAAATCCTGGAGGGATGTCGGACGGCGTGGCGCGGTGACGTAATGACGTGCCGTTAATCCATCTATGTTCTATAACATGTAAAACGGGAACATGAGAGAAGTATTCTAAAAGCGACTCATGTAAACACCTTAATCACAATGTTATCTTATTCAGAATAAGGTCAATAATTAGATTACTGCTGTCCATGTAAACGTAGTGCATGTGTACTGAAGTGCTAACAGTGAAATCTTACTACCAAAACCCCACTATGCAATGAGCCTTCATTAAAAGCACTCACAAAATAAAAACACTACTCACCATCTACATGTGAACTCCCATCCTCACAGAATGATTCACAGATGTCTGAACCTCCATCTGAAAAACAAAAAGTGGCACCTTATCCACTGCAGTGTAAGAAAGACATACTGAAAACATGTGACTGTATCTGTAAGAAGGGCTACAGTGATAACATGAGGTTATGATGCATTGATGTCATTATCTCAGTTGATTCAAGCCTCATACCACCAACGAGTAGCCCAACAAACCCAGCAATAATATAATTAGGGATTAACAAATATCAGCTGTTTTGGGGTTTGTGCATGTATAGAGTTAGCACGGGATTTATGTATAATAATGTGACATGTTGTAGTGGTGAGTTTATTCGAGCATCACATTCTCTTCTCTCCTCTCTTTTCCCCTCCAGGCTAAAGATGGTGGCTATGAGAGCGAAATTTTCTATCCCAGTGCGGAACTGAATTTCCTGGAGATTCCCAACATCCATGTGATGCAGGAGTCTCTGCGCAAGCTGAAGGAGGTGGTCTACCCCACCATAGAAGAACTTCATTGGCACTCTGCCATAGATGCCACACACTGGCTGGAGTATATCAGGGTAAACATATACACACACACATTTTTATTTATATATATATACGAACCTCATAAGAAATTAGCCTTATAGAATCTGTTTTGCTTCTGTATGGGGTAATAAAGTGTAAAATACAGATCATTCACTATAATTTAATATAAAAATCAGTTACAAAACACATAAAAGTCACAACATCCACTCACCGTGCACTTAAATAGGAACACCTGCTCGTTTATACAGTTATCAGCTAATCATGTGGCAGCAGCACAATGCATAAAATCATGCAAATACACGTCAAGAGTTTCAGTTAATGTTCACATCAAACATCAGAATGGGGAAGAAATGTGATCTCAGTGACTTTAACCATAGCATAGTTGTTGGAGCCAGATGGGCTGGTTCAAGTATTTCAGAAACTGTTGGGAATTTCACACAATAGTCTCTAGAATTTTACACAGAATGGTGTCAGAAAAAACCCATGAAAACTCTGAGTGAGAGACAGTTCTGTGGGTGGAAACATCTTGTTGATAAGAGAGATCAGAGGAAAGTGACCAGATTGGTCATAGCTGCCAGGAAGGATATACTGTAGTAACTCATATAATCACTCTTTATAACTGTGGTTAGCAGAAAAGCATCTCAGCATGCACAACACATCAAACCAAACCACAGAGATCACATTTCCCCCCATTCTGATGTTTGATGTGAGCATTGTATGCATTGTGCTGCTGCCACATGATTGGCTGATTGGATAACTGCATAACTAAGCATTGATATACTTATTACTCAGTAATTGTTTGAACAGGTATGCATGTAGAGAGCAGCAATGTCTAGCCTTATTTAAACAGCTCCTCTCCTAATCGAAGACATTTCACAAAACAGGAAACAGAAGAACATAAGAACACAGAGCATCTGTTTTGTTTTGTAGTTAGATATTATGCCCTGAACATACATTGCGAATAATTATTACATTTTAATTGTTAAGTACTTATTTAATTCATTAATGTCTACATGTTGTTCTAGACAACTATTTGTGATACCTTGTTTGTGAACCCTTGTGTGTTGTGTTTTACTCAGTCAGTGAAGTGATGGTTGTTTGACCTGACTCTGTGTGTGTGTGTGTGTGTGTGTGTGTGTGTGTGTGTGTGTGTGTGTGTGGCTGTTATTAGCAGGTGCAGTGCATATAGCAGTTAATGGTATAGCAGATAAGGTTGAATGTAGTAAGAGCTCGATGGTGGTGCACTGCAGTGACGGCTGGGACCGTACAGCTCAGCTCACCTCTCTGGCCATGCTGATGCTGGACTCGCACTACCGCACACTCAGGGGCTTCCAGGTACTGATCGAGAAGGAGTGGATCAGCTTCGGACACGAGCTGGCCTCGGTGCGTATGAGCAGTGAGGGCATGGTTGTGTGTGGGCGTGTGAACGCATGTATATTTAACCCCATCTTTCTCTCTCTCTGTGTTTCTCAGCGTGTCTGCCTTGGAGATGAGAATCACGCCAACTCAGAACGATCCCCTCTCTTTGTGCAGTTCATCGACTGTGTGTGGCAGATGATGAGACAGGTCAGCTATTGATGCTTTACACCACAACACTGTTGAATTCTCCAATCTGATTGGTCAGAAGGCGTTGGCGACATTTCTGTAACAGCAAGATTCTGATTCCAGCTGCAAGGGAAATCACAGATTTATAGTGATGTGCTCGTTCTCGTTTCTATAGCAACAGCTCATTGACAGGGTCTAGTATGGCGTATGCAATACATAGTCTAAGCTTAATCGTAAACATATTATAAACATGTTACTTAAAGAAAAAGACGTATGATCATTGTGATCTAGTTAAGATTTATAAGTTATCTATTTATGGAAGTTTTATGGAAGTAGTCTCCAGTGTCACGGCAGAGAGGACATTGCACTTTCCAGTTTCTCAGTAACATTGTAAGTCTTATTAGTTTCAAGAGTTGGGGGGGGGGGGAGAGGTTTGTGAGGGAACTATTGTTTTATTTTAATGTTATAAAGTAAGAGACCATAATGAGACCTAACTCTCTTTTCCAGGACATTCCACAGGGCTCCAGATGGCGACTAAAATGGTCGCTATGCGACCAACTTTTTAATTTTGCAACCATGTTTTTTCTGCCAGATGCCAGTGGCCACCGTTACCCACAAACAAAATTAAAAAACTAATTAAATAGAAATGACTATACGTCTTGTTGTGTTAGGCTACTGAACTCACATCCCCTCTTGCGCATGCGTGTACCTGCCCTATCACCTGCACTCCTGTATGGTTTCCATAGATGAACAGAAACACGTTTAACGTCACGTAACGTCACAGTTAAAAAGTTGGAAGTGAACTTTATTAAAGGTGTTTAATTTAGTTTGATGTGGTTTAGTTCGTTGGAATTTGACTGTATCCGTTATATGTAGGCTAGCTAACTGCGTAGTTAACTAACGTTAGCCAGCTGAGAAGAAAAATATCAGACTTTTTCCTCATTCCCTGCCTGTCCAAAACCTGCCTCCTCTACATCAGATGCCAACGATGTTGAGACCAACTCGACCAGTGAAAGTTCTCAAGTGACATTTGAGTCATCCCAGCCCGTTTCAATCGGTGTGCAATCTTTTATAGATGATGACAGCCAAGCGCAGCGAATTGAGTCTTCTTCTCCCGTCCCTGCGGCTCTCATCCCGACAAGACAGTTTAAATCAGCTTGGCTACAAGAGTTCGCCTGGTTACGTTATGACAAAGGGAAAATGTACTGCACCTTTTGTGCTAAAGCAGGACAAGATATTGCTGGTAAAACAGAGTTCATTACCAGTTCGAGTCATTTAAAAAAAGAAACCGTGAAGAAGCAGGGAGACAGTAAAAAAAACATAAGAACGCCAGGGATTGTGTCATTGCTAGGTCTGCCCCTCGTGCCACCCCAATCGTGAAAGCAGTGCAATGTGCTAGTGATAAAGTCGCTGAAAAAGAGATGAGGGAATTGAAAATAAAATTCAATGCAGCCTACATGACTCTGAGCCTGAATAAGCAGGAAACAACTAATTGTACATAGTTGAA
This sequence comes from Ictalurus furcatus, assembly GCF_023375685.1. Classification (NCBI taxonomy): domain Eukaryota; kingdom Metazoa; phylum Chordata; class Actinopteri; order Siluriformes; family Ictaluridae; genus Ictalurus; species Ictalurus furcatus. The sequence continues at coordinate 72,877 of NC_071268.1, read as the reverse complement.
TAAGAAAGTGAAAAAAAGAATCAAATGACTGGACATTTAAGTATTTACGGTAATATGATTCAGTATGATATACTGAACATTACACATATTGTGTATGTAAAGAATACATTGTGTAAACTATGGGATACAGAGTAAACAAAGGCAGACAGTACAGAGGGGAAAGAAAAGGCAGTATGAGGTAGCCATTTAACAATATCATCATATGTCATATGACAACACTCTATTTTGGCACCTGAAAATTTGATTTGGTGCCAAAATATTTTGGGTTTAGGAGCCAACGGCTCCTAGATAATTTTTTTTGCCTGGAGCCCTGTTCCAAATTGTTCTTTGGCTATGCCCCATGTTTGTGCAATGGCTCAGACCGGTTTTTCCTCTTTTCTCAGCTTCAAAATGGCTTGCTTTTCTCCCATAGACAGCTCTCTGGTCTTCATGTCGGTTTATTCTTTTTAACAACAAATGCTGTCTCCACAGGTGAAACCCAGGGCTCAAACCAAGAGAAGACATTCAGAGCTATTCATTCTTTAAAGTCAATTTAACAAGGTACACCTGGGCAGCAAGAAAAACCCATCAGTCACTCGTTCCAGTATTTTTGAACAGTTAATGAATAGGGTGGCTTCAAAAAAAAAAAGCTGCCATGTTTTAATCTGTTTAACACGTCTAGATGTAAATATGAGGAAATGAAAGCTGAAATTCTGATCTATCGTCTCATATTTGTCTTTTATCTCAAACCCAAATGTCACTGTATAGCAAAAGCAATAGAATTGGCCTTGATGTTCCAATACTTTTGTAAGAAATAAATATAATTTCCGTACTGAACAAAAGACTGATTATCTGTTCAGGCGTTATTGTGCAGATCCACATTTAAGCATCTTACTATACACTGTTAAACCCAGTGTTTGTGTTCTTTCTTTCAGTTTCCTTCTGCTTCTGAGTTCAAAGAGCTTTTTCTCATCCCCATCCTGGAGTGCCCCTACAGCTGCCTGTTTGGTACATTCCTCTACAGCAGTGAGCAGGAGAGAATGGAAAAGGTACGCTCCACATTTCTCCACTAATGGGCGGAGGCTTTCCAGCCTGTTTGATTTTACTGAATGGAAATGAATTTGTCTAAGTGTCTTATGACTTGTCTCTCTCTCTCTCTCTCTCTCTCTCTCTCTCTCTCGCCTCTTTTGTTTTTAGGAAGTACAGGGTAAAACGGTCACTGTGGTCCTACATTAACAGTCAGCCGGAGGACTTCACTAACCCGTTCTATGTGGACTGTAAAAACCAGGTGCTGTATCCACTGGCCAGTCTCACACATCTGGAGCTCTGGGTGGGTTATTATGTGCGCTGGAACCCACGCATGAGACCACAGGTGCTTATACTGCAAACCACACTCTATGAAATTCTGGAGAAATGCTCAAAAATAGTTCTTCCAATATATACCAAAATACCTAGTTACTTGTATAACTGAACAGTGTCACTTCAAACACATGATGAATGTCACTTTTTATTACTAGATGTTTCTGGGTTTTAACACCAAGTTTGCTTTAAAAAAACAAAACCATTTGTACACAAAAGCTGGAATAATGGGTCGGTAAGCATAAAAAGTGCCGTACACAGTGGAACTGGACACACGAGGATCTCTGACACTGTTGACTCTTCAGTGGTTCCATTTTCAGTTCTAGTTTGTAGGTACAGGTTTCAGTCTTCAACAACATTGTAGTTTTCTTTTTAAAATGCACTCCTTGGTTGTGCTCACTGCATTACAAACTCAAATCCAACATTGTGAGATTTTTTTTTTTAAATGTGTTGAAATGGAGTTTTCTTGTGATTCCTCTATATTCCTGTATGTTTCATGATTGGCTGGTTAGAAAACTACATGAACGTACAGGTGTTCCTAATAAAGTGGACGGTGAATGAACATGACGTGGCTGAAATGATTTCCAAAACACTTCAGGAGCAGCTAGCGATAAAGATTAAGGTTACACCAGCTTGATGATTGATCTTTTAATAATGATACATAAATAAATAGAAAGCGAATGTAATGATTTAGAAAATCGGTGTCCCAAAACGAAACTGATGTTTGTGTGCTTTGTTGATTCTTATGTAGATGCCGCTCCATCAGAATTTGAGAGAGTTATTGTTTTTTCGTGAAGAACGTGGAGGAGCTCCAGAGAGAGGCCACGTCATCCTGCTCCATCTCCTCATCCTCAGAGCATACTTCTCCCTCCTCACATAGTGGTACACCACTTCACACTGCCGTCTAAATACACACACACATTTAAGAGCACACGCTGTCTTTACTCAATGAATACACTCTCAGGCACAAGTAGGGAGTGGATGAGTATGAAGCGGGCACACACACACACATTCCTGTTTGCAATTTTTTTTAACTATAGAGAAGTAACCTAGTGTCACATTTTATAAATCCTTAATACTTAAAAATGGATCTTGGAATGATAGTCAGCATGTCTGCAGCATGAATTCATAGTATTTACGATCTAGTATTTGACCTGTAAATATGTAAAAAAGAGAAGTATTAATATATTTGTCCTTACACGTCATGTTCATCTTTCCCTGTGGCCTCATTTGCTCCTCTGTGCCAACTCCCTTTCATCTTTTAACATTTCAATACAGTTTTTAGCTACTTGAAGTAGCTAGTTTTTGTTTGTTTTTTCCCCCCAAATTGAATCATCCCTCTATTTTTGTATTTTATTAGTTACTTTCCATTTTATGTCCACTCTGTCATCACACTGAAGCGTGATAGTTATGTCAGTATTATTCATTTCTCACAGACCTTCCTTTCACCTTGCTAATATATGGAAGCACTGAATAAACAGTCAATTTGTCATGTTTTTGTATGAAGGTGTTAAAATGTTGAGTTGTACGGCCTTTCCTGCCTCGTGGACTTTTCACCGGTATCGTTTGAATAAATCAAACTGGTAATGAAGTGTCGTTACTGATAGGGAAGCAAAACAGAGACAAAGATCTGAATGTGAAAATCCACTGAATTTGGAAATGAAATTTCGACACCACTGAATTAATAGAATCCGTGTATCATATCATTCGTTCTTTTCATATTCAATTATCCAATTATCCGAAAATGGAAAAATGGCTTGTTATTTTATTATTCATTTACAAATCCAAAACGAAACACGGAAAAAAAAAACAAACAAGTCGTTTTCCGTTCTTTCAATCTCACGCTCAAGTTAAAAATAAGCGATTAGAAAACGGGTCAAATGTCCAGGTTTCATTTGAACATTTTATTCATTTTTTTCGATTGACTATGACCCGGAAGTTACTGGTTTCTTCACATGTTGTGCTAGATAAAGATGTCCTTATTTTGGTTTATTTGTTTAGTTTTTTTTTGCTGAAGAGCATGGGGAGATTCGTACTGTTTAAGGGAGCCAAATGTGTAACCCTCAAAGAAGACTGCAAAAATATTAACTGCAGTTAAACCAGTCAATAATCCTTTATAATCCTACAAACGTTTTTGTATTTACGCTTTTACATTTTAGAAAATGGGCAAAATCAAGTTTAAAGAGAGGCTGTAATAAAAATACAGTTTTTGGAGTATCAGGGTCGGCGCAGTGGCTTTGTAGTTAGCTTCTTTACTTCACACCCCCAGGTTGTACTCTGGTTTCCTCCCCTAGTCCAAAGACATGCGTTGTAAATTGTCCGTAGTGTGTGAACAGGTGTATGATGGGCTTACACCTCGTCCACGGTGGCCCCCGCCTTGTGCCCCGACTCCCCTGAGATAGACTCCAGGGTGACCCTGTCTAAGATTGATGGAATATCTGATTTAATGAACACTGAAAAACTTTTCATTTCTTTTTTTGAAAGCATGTAACATCAGCATGACGTATGGGGTTCACCGAAACGGGACTATTGAAGACTCGAATAACCGGCTCTTTTTCCAGTCTGTGTAGCCTCACATTCCTGTTATTGGGTGACACGGGTGGAATCCAATGAGGTTTTCTACTGTTCTCAAGGTTTGGCATGCTGTGCATCCTGAGATGCTTTTCTGCTCACCATGTATGTAAAGAGAGGTGATTTGATGTTACCATGGCCGTCCTATTAACTTGACCCAGTCTAGCCATTCTCCTTTCATCAACAAGGTGTTTCCACCCCGAGAACTGCCACTTACCGGATGTTTTTCACACAAGTATGTGTGTGTGGAAATCCTAGGAGAGCCGCAGTTTCTGGAATACTCAAACCAGACCATTTAGAATCTACAACCATGCCACGGATAAAATCACTGGATTACATTCTGGTGTTTGATGTGAGTATTGACTGAAGCTCTTCATCTGATCCTGCTTGATGTTGTACATTGTGGTGTTGCCATATGATTGGCTGATTGGATAATTGTATGATTGAGCACATGTACAAGTGATCAGTGAGCACATCTATCTACCATAGAGGTATTTTGGGGCAATACTTGACAATGTACCTGACTTTGTTAGATTTGTGGCCAAGTTGAAGAAGCTTTTGACATCCCAATGGAGAAAAAAAAATAAAACAATCCAAGACAAATTCACTTTCAGTCTTTTTTTATTATTATTGTTTTTTCCCCCTTCATGTTAATCTCTTTCTACAGAACCCGTCCAAACTTCATACGTCAATGCAGTAAGCAAGATAAACTGTCTACAGATAAAGAATTTAAGCATGCATCTGTTTTCACCCTTATAGAAAAAGTTTTGCAGTTCCTATCCAAAAGACACCAAGAGCCCAGATGTCCTTAGAAACTAAATGTAACCTCCAGCTCGTGGCCTTTTCAGTAACTCGATTCCCAGACATCGCCACACTGATCACAGTGCATCCTTCAAATCCACCGTGCAGCGGAAATGGACCAGTCAATTTAAACGGATTGTTGAAAATGTACGTTGTTCAAGGCATTTGTGAATTTGAAATTTCGCTACAAACTGAGTCTGAACAGTCGCCAGAATCTGAGGCAAAAACACACGAAGGAACGAGATCACGTCGTCAATGCCTTGTCTTTGGTGTTCTACATTTTTGACAAAAGTAACACCAGAGATGCTGCGTTAAAGTGGTCAAGAAAATTACACCAGAGTAAAAAAATCACATTGGGTTAGATTATAAACATCGACTGAAACTCTCGATAGGACGTGACATTGTTGGAGAGTTGCATACAAGCGGACATTCAACAATATTTAGTAGAAGCATTGTGGATGTTTTTGTCTGTGTTTGTCTGTAATATACTGAGCTGTCCTACCAAGAGTTCAACCACATACACATTCAACTGAAGCTCATACAGTCAGCATACTGAACTCTCCTTTTTGCCATAGTGCGGCCGCTTAACAGGATAAGGCCTCAGAAGTCAAGCACCAGCAGCTTGTGGCTAAAAAGCTGCAGCAGAATTGAGCTCGGCTAGGAGGTGACGGGTGACGGAAAAAAGCCGGGGAACCTCGGAAAGGAAAACAGGGCGGTGTTCCAAATCTTTTATTGCCTCCTCTTCAAACTCCAAAAACCTCTGGGCCCTACAGCTAAATCCAAAGCTGAGGAAAACAACCGTTCAACTAAGAAGGCCTTCTCAAACACAATGTTTGAGCGAAGGGAGGAAATGATCAAACACGGATCAATTGGAACACAGCCCATACAGCAAAACCGTAAAAAGGTGCCATCGAGTGTAAATTATTCAAAAAGACACAAATCTAAGCCCAAACACTTCATATGACCATTGATATGACTGCTAACGAAATCTATTGTACTGTAGCTACACTGCTACAAGTGTATATAAAGATACACCGATACAACCAGTTGAACATGAATAACACGCAAAGCACATTTCACAAGCACGATATCTTTCAAAAATGTCCAAAAGCACAAATTCCCTAATAAAGGAAAAAGACATGTTTGTGCTAACATGTAAGACTTGAGTTTCTACATCTTCCAAACAAGTACACTTGAGCGTCTTCGTTACTGTAAGCTCGGCTCTGAAAATCTGCTACCACTGTTGTACCAGTAAACACACACACAGACAGAGCAAGTTAGCAAAGATTGGTCAACAAGGTTTCTTCAACATAACCACCTTTTGATACACGTACGCTCACTTCATATTGACAGTCCCTTTTTAAAAGTGAATTAAACCATGAGCAGCTATCTTCTCAAAAGTCCTGTTCAATTTCAGAGCACAAAAAAACTGCCTATATACACAACAATTCAGTCCCACGGCTCTGAAAGAAATGCAGAGCACAAATGTACAAATCACTGCAATTTCTATTTTTCTTAAATGTCAAAAGGATGCTTGTAAAAAGATGATAAATCTTCACTGGGAATTACTTTAAGGTGATCATCAACAATTAATTTATAAATCAGGGGAGCCTGGCTCTGGTCCTGAATTCCTGTAATCATGCACAGTGTGATGATTTCTCATCTAACACTCCTACCTACTGACCCGAGGACTTAAATCGGGTGTGATTCAGGAAAATTCCCAAACTGTACTGGACTGTAATCTTACAGGACCACAGTAAGTCTTCCTATAGAAATATTTATTTGAACATGATGTGGATAATCTAATCACAGACTCTGGATTAATGGTGCACACAGCGATGCTTTCACACAAAAGTGTGATGGACACTAAAAAGCTGGAGCAGCACTAATGCATGAATAGTTTGTCTCAGAGTTTGTACTTTCAATTAGAAACACATTAAACTTCTGCACAGTTTCCAACTTCATATGAATAATATTGTAAACAGTCGTATTAGTGAGAATGAGGACAAACGGTTAAATATTCACAGAAAGTTTGACTTAGTCACAAAGCAGATGTCCCTCCCTTCCCCCCACTGAGAGCATATATGCGTTGAGCAGTGCTCCCTCTTCAGGCTGGGAGATGTATCACAGGTTACACCACGTTGTCTTCTGTGGGCGGCTCAGCATTGGGGGGCTGGAGGAGAGTTTGTTGAACTGTAAAATGACTTTCACTTAGGGGTGTACTCACTTTTGTTGCCAGTGGTTTAGACATTAATGGCTGTGTGTTGTTATTTTGAGGGGACAGCAAATTTACACTGTTACACAAGCTGTACACTCACTACTTTACATTGTAGCAAAGTGTCATTTCTTCAGTGTTGTCACATGAAAAGATATAATCAAATAGTACCATAGCAGGCTGAGATTCTCACATCAACAAAGGTCAAGCATGCTCGTTAGAATATCAGCCTGGAAAGTTTTCAAATCGGTCTTATCAGTGTTTTTTTGCTTGCTCATTCACACTTTGCATTATGGTTACGATAACAGTCTATCCTTCTGCCCAACATGGATAAAACAGGCCACGTCAGCCATTTTGACAGCCTGTGGTGTTGTCTGGTTAAAAATGTGTGTGTAAGTTTATATTATAGATTATATTTGTAGTACATCTCCTTGCACATGCACTTTTTCCCCTTAATAGTACACGGACATACTTGTGCATGAAAAGCAGATAGAACAGTATAATCAAAAAGAGTGCGAAGAAGACGAAGGGGAAAAAAGTAGAGTAGTCGTGGCCCCGCCCTCCTTTAAGCCAACCAATGAAAGCAAAGCTCTCAAAATCAAGGTCTACAAAATAACCTGTTGGGAGAACACAACATATAAACACTACACGTTAAAGTGATTAACATCCTATATAAGGTTTGCATAATTATTAGCTTCTCCAATTCAGGAAAATGGGCCAAAAAAAAGAGGTCAGAAATTGTAAAATGCCTATCAGAGGGCTGCAGCACACTGACGATCGCAAAATTATTGAGGTGTGACCTCCCAACAAAAATGCTTTGTTATGAATACTCCACAGGGGGGGAAAAAACCGCGGAGAAGAAAAGGCGCTAGTTGACTGCAAAAGACTTAAGAAGAATAAAACGTGAGAGAACCCATTAGCCAGCACCACCACCATGTTTCAGAACTGCAACCTTCCACGAGTGTCCAGAAATACAAGGTGGCAAGTGCTCAGAGACATGGCTACAGTAAGGAAGGCTGAAATACAACCGCCACTGCATAAGACTTACAAGCTGAAGCATCATGACTGGGCCAAGAAATACCTGAAGACCATTTCTTATAGGTTTTATGGACCGATGAAATAAGAGTGACTATAGATGGAGCAGATGGACCTTTTCCGTCTGGTTAAAGATGGACTGAAAATGAACTCCCAAACCTACTGCCAGTTTTTAGAAGATCCGTTCTTCAAGCAATGGTACAGGAAGAAGTCAGCAACGTTCAAGAAGACCATGATCTTTATGCAGGGCAATGCTCCATTCAGCTAAAATGGATCATGAACAGATCAAGAAACTGACATTCAACGGATGGAAGGCTCATGGCGGTTATTGAAACTATATTCATCACTGAATAGCTTTGAAGGGCCAAAATAGTTCATAGTTAGTTCATTGAATAACTTCCTCTGAGAAATTACATTTTTTTCTTAGTTAAACCTTCTATTTTGTTGGGAAAGAAACATTTAGGATCAACTGAGACCACTGTATTTGTTCACCAATCAAATTAAGCTGAGAAGTACCATTTTCCAAGTGTTTGTTTTTTTTTCTTTTTACAGGCCTAGTTAAATAAATTGGAATATAGAAGTACAGTAGAAACGAGAAACCTGACTGAATGCACGTTTTTAAAACGGCTATAGTTGTGTATCCGTGGATTGCAGGTGTGAAAAAGTGAAAAACTGAAATCTGACTGAAGCGAATGTAGTTCAGTTCAGTCTGAAGTTGTAGAGGAAACATCCGCACTCGGTAATTTAGTTTTGTAACGCCACACAGATCATAAGGTCTGTTAGAAATTATATATCGGAGCTACAAACCCCACCCTGCTCCGCTGTACGAGGAGACTCAAGACGGCCATCTTGTGTTTGTGTGTATGTGTTGCTGTGTTCATGAGGCAGTTTTGCTTAGTTTTTTCTTTAAGGTTTAATGTTCTATATTATTGTGAGTGTGTGTTTATGTATTTTAGTGTGAGCTGTAGTTTTGTTTTGTAATCTTATTTCTCAGGTGCAATTTTACGTGTTTTATTTCTTCCTCCCTGATTTCTGCACTGCACAGTGTATTATTAGAAACAAGGCTTCTCTGTGTAAGAGAGTTGTTTTGTGTTTTTAACAGCAAGTTATAGTGCTTATTGTGAACCGTTATGTGTGCAGGAGGCGGTTCAGCTGGACGGAGAGATCCTGCATGCGCTGTTGAAGCGAGTGTGTCCTGTGGCGTATCGGCACCTGGACAAGCACAAGATCGAGCCGGTGCTCTACATGATGGAGTGGTTCATGTGCGCCTTCTCCAGAACTCTGCCCTGGGCCTCAGTCCTCCGAGTGTGGGACATGTTCCTGTGTGACGGTCAGACACAAACACACACTTGTCCTTCTTCTCTTTCTGTGTTGAGTCGTTCCTGTTGAAATGTATATTCTCTCTCTCATTCTTTCTTTGTGTAGGAGTGAAAATTATATTCCATGTGGGCTTGGTGTTGATGTCCATGCTGGGTACTCGGGATAAGCTCAAGGCCTGTCCGGGTCAGTATGAGACCATGGAGGTCCTCAGAGCGACTGAGCCCAGATACATGCAGGAGGGCTTCTTAGTGCTCCAGGTAACACAACAGAGAGAAGGAGGAGGAGGATGATGGGTCTCTCACTACTGTAACATTTCCTGTCATTACTGTAACTATGCGAGTCCATGCCATGGTGATCAAGCATGTTTTATCCATCATCACCTTCGTATTTCTACAAAATTAGCATTCATAAATATTTATCATCGTCTTTTACATGATGTTGTAATGAAGCCCATTCTAACACATTAAGTACAGTAGAATGACATTCTATTCCAGTACGTTTTTTTGACTGTTGATTTTTGCTGTAGGTTCTGGAGTTGCAGGTATCGGCACAGGACGTGGAACGTGAGCAACGCACGCAGCTGAAGCGCTGGAAGAAGAAGCGCGGCGAGCCCGGCCCCAAACTCCCTCAGAGAATGCACAGTGCTCGCGCCATCATGGCCACCGAGCCTCATACACATCAAGACCTCTGCCAGAAACCCACCATTATGGTCCAGTACCCATCGATCCCTGAGCCGAACCTCAGGAAGAAGAGAGGGAGCCTGAAGAAAAACCAAGCCCTCATTCCTAACCCCTACGCTCTACCTGGCGAGTCTAAACCTAGTCAGATATTGGACATACAGCTTCTGAACCAGGAAAATCTAAATCTTGTACTTCCAAATCCACCATCACATCCACCACGCCTCCCTACAATGCAGGAAAATCAGGTCAAAGAGACGAGCACTTCTACAGAGCGACTCGTGCATCATCCTCGAATTCCTCCATCGATAAGAAACCGGCGGAATCTATCCCTCTGCAACACCTATCCCTCCTAACTGCTCCTGTACACGGATCACCTTCAGCGTGGCATCCTCACCTGCTGAAATGTCCTCCTGTCCAATCCAGAGAACCTGACCATGATGAGCTCCCTAATAATACAGAAAACTCAGCCACCATTTTGGATCCATCTACAGACTCAAGCCCTCTGCTTACGCACAACACACCTGCCACCCACGACTCGCCTGCTGCTCCTGAGTACAAAAACAACGCTCTGCGCAACTCCAGACAGAGCATTAACAGCTCAGAGGACACGTACTTGTAACTCGCTCACTGTCGCTACCTGGTGGTTAGGAGGAACAGGAAGCGGAGAAATATTTACATTATTTTTACATTCAGAAGCTAATTTGAGTTAGAGCAGGGGTTTGGTTTTTGCATAACCCATGTTGGTTCTTAACCTGGGACAATTTACGCATTTAATCACTCTTAAACAAATGATTTGTCTTCAGATCAAATTTACACAATTCACCCCAGAGGCAATTCACCCCAGAGGCAAATTTGCAAACTTGTATTTCATTTTTCCTACAGGAAGAAACTCCGAGAGGTCAATTAAGGGTCAGTGGAGAGTCAGAGAAAATCCCAGAAAAATACTGTATCCTCAGCTGCCATCTTAGTGTCACTGCGGTGCTGAGAATGCTCCACCACCCTAATGAACCCTAATGGTCTAATCAGTTTTCCTTTCCATTAATGGATGGTGTAGAGAACGGCTAACGAATTGTGCCTAGCATCAGACGAGTTACAGTCACTAGTGTACTTCAGTAACGTAGATTTACACTCTGACTCGCCTTATGGGACCAAACAAAATACATTACTGGAACTTTGACATGCGTGTCCCTAAATCTGATGGGAAGTGGAGAGTCACGCTACTGTAGGACCAACTCTTAACTCTCAAATCCAGAGCAGAATGTGAGGTTCTGAGTTTTTTACATCTGAGGCTGCTCATCTGAGGATCTACCTGTGAAAGCTCTGCATCTGTGGCTCTACCTCTGAGGTTCTATGTCCGAGTCTCTGCATCTGAGGCTGTATATCCGAAGCTGTACATCTGTGGCTGTACATCTGAGGATCTCCCTCTGAGGCTGTTTGTCTAGGACTGTACATCTGTGGCTCTGCGTCTGAGGATCTACGTTTGCGGCTGTGCACGTCTGAGGTGTGGGGGCAGTCCGTCTGAGGCTCTGAGTTCAAGGCTTTACATTTGAGGCCCTTCCTTTGAGTCTGCTGTCTGTGTTTCTGTCACGCTCTCATTTGGCTCAAACTAGGCACAACTGTGAATTTCATAATAAGTGATGTTTGTTTCATAATTTTGAGCCAGTCAGATCGTGGTTTTGTTTTTTAAATTAATTGACTATACACTATGTTTTTATTTGAGCTATTTTATACCAGTGGATTTTTTTTACGTGCCTGCATTTTGTTTAATTTCATTTTGGAAGTGCCAAAAGTCTTAAATCATAGTTTAATAATCAGATATGTAAACATGGCACTAATGCTAGACCAAGTATTGCTACATTCAGTTCATTCCAACTTATTTTTATTCCAAGTTAGGTAATAATTTTATCACACACACACACGTGATTATCTTTTTGCCCTAATCTTCCACCACTGCTATGTAGACCACCTCTTTCTGAACTGAAAGCAGGGGTATTGATGATTTTTAAAAAATTTTTATTGTGCGTGTTAAACAGTGTGATACGTTGAGGAATTGATTATTGGCACACGTCTACTGAATAGCAAGGCTCGTTAAGTCTTTAACATGTTATAGTTTACACCGGAGTAACTGCAAACAATCTGAGAAAGGGAGAAACCCGTGAGCTACTAGAGGGCACACTTTCCAAAAATGTACACACACTCCACAAAAACTCTGAAGTGCCTGAGGAGTGTTTACTCGCTCCAGTCTTCAGAAGGGAAACTACCTACAGATTCACTTTTGAAAGACTTTCACAGGCATCACAAACATTTGTTTATATTACACTCGTATTAATTTGGCAGATTTTTTTTTTCTTAATCCAAAGCAACCACCACTTCTTTGTGTTTGTATTTCACAAATTTCCTTACCACATCTTACAAGAGCTGCACGACAATCACAACAATCCTATGCAATGGGCACAGCCTTTTCATTAACATAATCTCAATGAAATATCTACTCTGTCTGTATACTTTACGCGCAAACAAAACAACTCAAGCTGAGAACTTTATTGCTGATTCACTTTATACCACACCGCCTTCGAATTCTCCAGAACATGCTTTAATACTTTATCGTTTCTATAGCAACAACCTACACAGGGAATTGTATGTTATTATATTGTATAAATGTAATTGTAGTCCATCATATTCTACCATGCTATTTATAATAACATACTTTTATTTAATTATTATTTAATCTTTTTTTTTTTAAGATTTAATTAAAATGGGTTTAAAAAAAGGTCATGTTGCAGTGTCTTATGTTACAATCCTGGATCCTGATGCTGTTTGCGCATGCGTCGGTAAAATGTGAACGCATGCGCGGTACAGATCCAGCGGAATCGTCTGTCCACGATCACCTGCCCAATTTGCACTGCGCATGCGTGGTAAAAGGGGGGGGGGGCGGGGGTGGCACTTCCGTCAATCATCATTGCAACACATGATCCCTAGGTGGCGGTAATGTACAATTCAGCACAGAAGAAGAAGAGGAGGAGGCGCTGGGGGAGAAAAAGCAAGGAAGAAGAGTGTTAATGGTGTTTACTGCTCATCCGGAGAGTCACCGCCATCTTTCTGCAGGGGGTTAGAAGGTACTGCTCAATGGTTTTATTTATCTATTTGTTTGAACTTTACACTTTAATATCAGTTCAAATCTATGTGTATGTTTGGCTTTTCCTCTAAAAACGAGTGTTTGGAGAGTTAGCATTTCTCATTTCTGCTCTCCAAACAAAAAACATCCAAACGAAAACAACAATGTTTATTATATTTAAATAATAATTATAAAAACGTTTATTATGTTTAAATCTGTAATTAGTAGTTACTTGTTTTAAAAGATTTTCTGTGGGAGATTGTGTAAAATGTACATATAGAGCAGAAGGGTTTGCATGTGCCTTTACTAAATTCAATAACTTGGCTTTTGATAGGTCACTTATGCACATACTTGCTCACTAAAATGGCGGGTGCTTGCGTCTTCTTGTTCAGCTTCTTCGTCTGTAAGACAGTGTTGTACTTGAGCGCCACCAAGTCGTACTTTTATGTAACTTCACCGGCTCCGGCATGTGAACAAAAGCGCAAATCTCATTGGGCGGCCAGTTTTTATGCAGCGTGTCAAAAACACGAGCCACTCGTTATTTCCATTTCCAATTGTTTTTTTTTTTTTTTACATTTGCTGCTTTTCCGCCACGTGTTTTATGCCCGAGTGTGAAAACTCATTGACAGTGACAGGGGGCGTTAAACAGACCGTTTTGAACCCGTCCCCGTGTGAACAGAGCTTTAGGTGTTCATTGTGTGCATTGTAGTGCGTTGTTCCTGTCGTGGAAATTAGACAACACTCACAGACTCGTCCTCTGAAGGTAAAAAGGTTTATTACAGAAAGATGGTTAATACAGGATAGAATAAAGCAGGACAGAATAATGAGAGTGCTCTGAAGTCCTTGTACTAAACCACTACTATATATGAAACTCGGAGCATGACATCATTCTGTGTACCGATAAGAAGCAGTTTGAGGCAGTTCAAACAGGCTTTGTTTTAGGATCTTAGATGATGTTTAGACGAACATTGAACAGAAGAACATGTTTGTGTCTCTGTAAGCAGATAAACACTGAATGCACATCCAGCACCTTTAATCTGAAGCTAGGACTATTAAGCATTAGATCTCTTGCGTCTAAGGCTCTTATTGTTAATGAAATCATTACTGATCAGGAATGTAATTTAATGTGTTTAACGGAAACTTGGATTAAACCAAACGAGTACATAGCATTAAATGAAGCCAGTCCTCCTGGATACAGTTATGTACATTAGCCTCGTTCAACTGGTAGAGGAGGTGTTGGTCTCATCCATAGAAAAAAATCTAGGAGTCACACAAAAACCTAATTATAAATTTAATTCTTTATACCAGCATAACTTATGTAGCCACAAAAAATAATTCAATTAATTAATTAACTAATTATTATTTACAGACCCCCAGGGCCATATACTGAATTTCTTAGTGAATTTGCAAACATCTCAAACCTGGTTGTTTCTGTAGATAAAGCATTAATCGTCTGTGACTTTAATATTCAATTTGATAACCCAGAAGACCCTCTGAGAACAGCGGTTGTGTCCATCTTAGATTCAGTAGAGGTCAATCAGAACGTAATCAGACCTACTCATAATGGTGGTCGCACTCTTGACCTCATACGTACGGATTAAATATATAAAATATTGTAACACTTCCACAGTCTGAAGTTGTCCAATCATTATCTCATTCATAATACGTATGGATCATATTTCCACCTCGCCACCGCATAAAATGTACTTTCACATCAGCTACTGCACCGAGCTTCATCAATAACCTCGCACAGACATCAGTTAGATTTGGATCACCGTCTGATCCGACAGAACTCAATCAGGCGACCCCATCAACGCTCCGCTACACGCTAGATCAGAGGTCCCCAAACTAGGGCCTGCGGGCCAAACTTGGCCCTTCACAGCAAAAAGTTTGGGCACCTCTGCGCTAGATAGATTAGAAAATGTTGTTGGCATTAAGGGAACGGTCTTCTCCTAGCTCAGGTCTTATCAGACCGATCGTTATCAGTGTTGGATAAGATTTTTGATAGAAATAAAACACAAGGGCAATAAAATATGGAGAATGAGAATTTATTGAGAATAAGGGAAAGAACAGAGTCACGCTCTCTTCCTTATAGACAATGTCTCTTAAAAGTTAACTACAGCAAGGCCTAGGGCCTGACCAAAAAGAGGAAGTGCAGCACACACACCCAAGAGCATGAACTCACTCACACACACACCCAGAGTAATCAGAATAACAACGTAATGGCTAATGATTATTTTACTAAATCATACAGTACATATGCTAATAACAATGCAGAAAAAGCACACAGGTGATAAATGTCCTCACTCAAATACATTTATAATCTGAGTAATAACCATGAAGTATAAAGAACTGCAATGGGTATTAACTACATTACCTTGAACAAACATCTTAAAATACCACACAATTCTTAGTATAATGTGTTGCAAATAGAGCTGCAACATCTAATCCATAATAGTTGATAATAATCGATAATGAAAATCGTTGACCGAGCAACCCTCCTCCCAGAACAGTCATCGACGCCGAAGTCACGTGACCCGAGTGGTGTGTTCAGACGTAGTTCATCGTTCTTTTTCTCTTTCTCTGGCGGTCTTTCTGATTGCAGCTTCAGGTTGCGTGCGGTGTGTTTTAAACGCTGACCGCTTGATTTGTCAGGTACGACTTCATCGTGAGTCACAAAGTGCACTTCAGCAGCGTGGCCCCCACTCACTACACACACGCACACCTGTGTTCATACAAGCCCGCTTTCTACACAACCCCGGATCATGCTGATTGATGATGTAGTCATTTTCTTTAATCGCACTTCTATCATTAGAGAATCCGCATCGTGTGATCAAAAACGGAGAACGCGTGTTAATTTGTTAACCATTAAAACCAGTACCATTATTGGTTCTTAATGGTATCCACTAGACATAACATGCCACCAAAGCAACAAATTACCAGTAGACCTACAGGGACATTACAGATTCTATGAGGGTTTCTGTTGTGATTGATTTTTTTCAGCAGGGAAATTCCTATTTCCATTTTGGGAATAAATCAGAACAAAGTGTAACCAAATAATGAGCTAATAAAATTATTTATATGTAATTTGCATTCAGTCTCTCAATCTGGCAACAATGAGAAGCTGTGTTTTTTTTTCTTTGTTTATTTTACTTAAAAAAAAAAGAAAAAAAAGTACAATATCTGGAGGAAAATACTACAAAAGTTTTATTCGATTTAAATGTATTAATATTTGACATCATTGCCTACTGGATTTCCTTTTTTATTTTAGTAATAAATATATTTTAGGAATAAATCATAGCAAACTGTGACTAAATTCATAATGAACTAATTAATGCACAGAAGAAAAAAAACGTTTCAAATTGCACTCAATTGTTCAATCTGGCAACAATGAGAAGCTTTTATTTATATTTACATAAACTTCTGGGGGGAAATACTAGAAAATAAATGTATTAGATTTAAATTGGTTAATTATTAATTGCATTGTGGATTCCTTTTTTTGCACCTTTAACCAACAGTTGAATAATTTAATAATAATAAAAGTGCAACAGATCTGAAATGAATATAAAATATTATTTATTTGTTTACTTGTTTGTTTAAACGAAAACAACTAACGACAGTTCCCCTCCCTCCTCACCACAAGTCAATGGTGCAACAAGGTATCTGGACTAGATGACCTCTATCTGGCCTTTGATTAGGCCTACTGCATCTTCTGATGGAGATGTAAAACGAAGTGCGTGAGTTTAAAAGACCCGTGTGTTCCTGTAGTTGTTGGCAGCTCAGCGGGCGAGACGTGCGGCTCTGATCGCTCGGATCAATAGTCTAAGGCTGGAAGTTCAATGCATAGGGTAAGTCGACACCTGTTTCAGTGTTTATTTACAGTCACAGTGTTTAACTCACGCTTCACGTGCAGCCGAGAAGAAGGACAGGGTGAAGGAAATGCGCCATACCGTGGCGTAGGGCACGGCCAACAGGCTGCAGCTCCAGATCCGGCGGTAAGGATGCACAATTCAGCTAATTAAAACTTGTCTATTTTTTTTTAAACTACGTTCAACCACTCTGCTAACGATTCATCATTGACTCGATCACTTGAGTTTTATTTTACTGTGTTTATATTGTTTGGGGAGAGAGTGTGTTCTGTCCATGGATAACGGTTTAGATGTACAACGAAGTGCGTGAGTTTAAAAGACCCGTGTTCCTCTAGGTGTTGAGAGCTCAGTGGAGGATACGTTTGGCTCGGATCAGGAGGATCCTTAGGCTCTTGCCGGAGTTTCTGCGCATGTGGTAAGTGCAGGAGTCAACACCTGTTTCAGTGTTTATTTACAGTCACAGCGTTTAACCTCACGCTTCCTACCTCGCCAGGCAGATCATGTCTGAGGTCAAGGCACTCATCACTCAGATCACAGATGTGTTAACGTAACATCTGAACTTATTCACTGTCATTCTCTCTCTCTCTACAGGTTCATTACGCACCGGTTTCACTGATTGCATTTAATGTGCAGCCGAGAAGGAGGACATGGTGACGGAAGGTGAGTTGCATGATGGCAGGCTGATCGCCGATCAGAAGGTACTACACTGAAATACTCCACCCCGGTCAGAATAACTCTTCTGCACTGTAGCTTTGAAGATAGAAGTTGTTTTAGTTTGAGATGGCGTCGTCACCCTCAGGTTCGAGTTTAAAGCAGAAGAAGCGTTACAGGAACTTGTCGTTAATATCTCACTGTGACCTGAAAGCTGCTTGTTGGATGTTTAATGTAAGATTAGAAAGTTCAGCTCGTTTATCTCCTCTCAGGTGTGTGTAAAAGAGAACCTGGCTGTGTCCTTGCAGTGTGTGATTTCTATTTCGTCTGTGTCTTTTCAGAAGGAGGAGGTGGAAGACAGGAGATGAATTTTTTTGTTGTTGTGGTTAAATAAAAAGGACTTGAGTAAAATATTTGGCTTCAAATATCAAATATTTAATTATTTTACTCAGTAAAACACACACACACACAGAGACACACAAGCACAAAGACACACACAAAAAAAACAGTTGTTCCCTCATCATCCCTCTCTTTATTCCCTCTCTTAATTCTCTCTCTATTCCCTCTTTCTATTCCCTCTCTCTATCCCCTCTCTCTATTCTCTATATTCCCTCTCTATATTCCCTCTCTTTATTCCCTCTCTCTATTCTCTCTCTCTCTCTCGATCTCTCTCTCTTGTGTATGTATTTTATAATTATATTTTTAAACAGGTAACTTAAATTTAGTGTCTCTCATTCTGTCAATGTAGATGAGCAGGAAACAACCTACCATGATAGATTAATTTTCTTGGCAGATGTTTGTGAATGACAAGGTCGCTTAAAACCTGTAAATGGAATTCCTGTGACACTGTAAGTCCATGTCAGTCAGGTAACTACTGCTATGGAAACTTCTGCTGGATAGGCTTAACTCTTTTACCAGAGGCATAAAAATGGAACTGACTTAAAGATTTTTTTTACGACTCTCTAATGTCAATACAGAATAATCCTAAAGCTGTTAAGTCTGTTAAAAAGGATACTTGATGTGTTAGATGTATGATTGATTTTTGATATAAGATACAGAATTTTGATTTTACTGTCTTATAGATTCAAGTGTTTTTTGTATGACTTTGTATTCCCCTACTGTTGTTTCATTAATAATAAAAATTTTTTCCAATACACGCTTTAAACAATTCAATTGGAACCCGTCTGGGCCAGGAGCTTTGTTACACTGCATAGTTTTAACTGAATTTCAAATTTCTTCAAGAGACAGTGGGGAGTTCAGTTGCATGGCAGTATTCGAATCAATAACAGGGTTACAAAGGTCTTGAAGAAATGCATTCACTTTAGTATCGTCTACAGGAAATTCAGATTTATAAGGTGAAGAGTAAAACCATTTAAAAGTAGCATTAATTTCCATGGGATCTGTAGTGACAATATTATAAGTGTGCGCGTGCTAATCTTAAACAAACCTGTGCGCGTGCTGCGACGGGAAATACCGGTTTAAAGCGTGTTCGTGTTAAAGTCTTGCTGAAGGTGTTAAATATGTCACAGAGCCACACTCACGAGCGTCATAAACCGGTTTAAAAAATTAATAATAATAATTTCTGTTCCTTTGGTGAAAACTTTCAGAGCGTTTTAAATCTACACCAGCCTTTTGTAAATGTATAAAAAGTATATAATCCGTATATGTAAAATATTTAAATAAATAAAAAAGCAGTGCTCGTGTTATTACAGGAGGTGACATTTTGTAGGAAAACGTGAATAGTGAACGTGCCTCGAGGACGTGCACTGTAGGGTTGACAAAAGGCCAAAAACTTCCTCTATATATATATATATATAGAGAGAGAGAGAGAGAGAGAGAGAGAGAGAGAGAGAGATAGATAGGAAATCACACACACACACCTCTACCGCATCCTCCAAGAAACACACGAAGGAAACCTCACCTTTCCCGGCTTCTAATACACTCATTCATCTGCTTTAAATATACTTTTTTTTCTACACATCCTCAATTCACAGCACCTGTTAATTCTTTATTTCCTTTTTTCTACATCACTCACTCTCTCTCTTACACTCTCTCTCTACTAAACTAATTATACACAACCTCAGCTCACCCTTAAGATATAACCGTTAAGTAAAATTTTCCTTCAGCCATCAGAACAATACAATAACTCTGACGTGTTTGACTGATAGCATTTCGCTTCCGTTCTTGCGGTTTTGTAAACATAGAGCATACGGAAGCTCCGATCGCAGGCTTGATCTCGTATAGCTCGTATCTTTAACCCTGAAATTACACGGTTTTAAGCTAAATTAAGCTATTTAGATCGTCAACACTGTACGAAACATTCCCAATAAAATCTTGGACAAATTCTGTAACAAATTCATGCGCGTTCTCCGTTTTTGATCACACGATGCGGATTCTCTAATGATAGACGTGCGATTAAAGAAAATGACCACATCCTCAATCCTTACATCATCAATCAGCATGATCTGGGGTTGTGTAGAAAGCAGGCTTGTATGAACACGTGTGTGTGGCTTTTACCTGCCAGTTGTAATACATGTGGCAGAGTTTGTAGGTGAGTCTCTGCATGTGGTCTGGTTTGAGGCCACTGCTGTCGTACACCACGTTGTAGTGAGTGGGGGCCACACTGCTGAAGCGCACTTTGTGACTCACGATGAAGAAGCTGTACCTGACAAATCAAGCCATCAGCGTTTAAAACACACCGAACGCAACCTGAAGCTGTGATCAGAAAGACCACCAGAGAAAGAGAAAAAGATTGATGAACTATGCCTGATCACACCACTTGGGTCACGTGACTTCGGCGTCGATGACTGTTCCGGGAGGAGGGTTGCTCAGTCTGGCGTCGAGGAGAGCGAAGAATCTGGAAGAGATGCGTTTCTTCACCACCAACACGGTCAGTTTGGGCCTGTACACAGAAACACTGCTGGCTGAGAGAAAACACAGAAAGCGTGCGTCAAATCTGTTTTATCGAGATGTGTCGAGTCTCACGTGTAATCTTCACCCATGGCCTTGGTGGACTGCGTGAACTGAGGCACTTTGTAGTCGACTACGCTCAGCAGCACGCCGTCGCCCACGCCACGATGCGTGACAGCAAACATTCATTGCATTTGAAGTAGGCCTTCAGCGCAGCTGAGGAAAAGAAATCAAAACAAAAAGCCATGTCTTAATGCGCTTCTTAACTGAAGCGACAATTCTAAAATTGCTCGCTTTTTCTCCCACGTTCCGTCAGACTGCAGTGTGAGTATTTCATCCTGAGTGTAAAGTCGGAATTCAAAGAGACTGCAGTGTAACGAGGTCATTTATGAGCATGATGTTCCTCCCAGAGTGCATTTCATACCCTGCACACTTTGAAAACCACCTGAGAGAAGGACGGTCCTCTCATGGTTACAGAGCAGTGGCACATAGCATACAGAGCACATAGCATACAGAGCATGGCCCAGACCCTTTATGAGGAAGATGAAGGTGGCGGTAGCAGCGAGGAAAACAACGTTCAGAGGATTCAAGACTAAAAAAATTGTGATTCTGTCCTTCGATTGGAAATTAGAAATACAGAGAAGAGTGTGTGAGATTAAGAGAACCAGCTCAGGCCTGAGTAAAGAATCCTGAGATGCAGGAAGTAGTGTTAAAAGTCTCTGAAATTTCCCACCACTGAGCTGAAAAACTCTTGTTGGATTCATAATCTTTACTGATCGTTTGTAGTGGTAACAATATGCAGATATACGAGGGATTAAAAAATATCAACAAATAAAGAAACCATGAGCATGCTGCTATATGTAGAAAGATTATCAATGCATTACTTATTCATTATGCATTACTAATTCATTCAAATAATTAATATAATGGTCGTTACGTTACTAGTCACATGTATGGTTTTTCTAAGTAATACAATACATTTTCTATACATAACCCCTAAAAAGTACAGATACTAACCTGAACATTTTCAGCATAGTAAAATACTTTAATATTTGAATCCTAAACAAACTACATGGTCACACTTGATTCTACCCAGTGTGTGAGACCCACCATCTGAACCTGTTGCCCCACTCTCTGCTGCAGAGCTCTTAGCAGAGCCTCCTGTCGATCATCGTACTCCATCCTGCACACAGAAAAAAAATGAAATGGCGGGGGGATAAAAAGTGTTAATGCTGCAATTAAGACATGATCCTTGCTCAACATGGCGCTGGTTCAAATAAAACACTACGCACAGTAACCACTGCCTTCCGCTATGAATGAAAGAAAAGCTGTCGAGAAGCTCTTCATTTTAGAGCGTGCAGTTCGGAAAACACGTTTATTTGCCGAGACCATTGAAACGTTTGTGCCTAACTGATGGACTGCAGCTGAATACGGACAATATGAGAGCAAAGTTCTGCACTACCTAATTGACGAGGACCGCTTTAATAATTTGAAATTAACAGTGCTACACACTAGCGTCCCTTTCATGAAGCTCATGAGGAGTGAATTTTAAAAAGAGCCCAGGACGCAGTAATGGCACAGGCTACAAGTTCTTTCTAAACACTGGTCAAGTGTGTTGGCTCACATTCCCGGCCTCTGAAGGTGGATGCCCACGGGCACTTTGTTGAGGGTCTGCAGCAGTGAGTGAGCGACGTCAGCGTTACGGCGCGTATGGGACAGCAGCCAGATCTCCAGAGGCATGCTGGTCATCAGAGGAAGACCTCGCATCTCTTTAGACCAATCCGCGTCACATGGGTTGTACTCGTACTGCGCACACGCACACACACAAACTCTACTCAGCAAGAGTGCGACACGTGTCGTGTACAGTTCTGTGTTCTCTGTGGTCCCCCTTACTGCGCTCGCTCCCTGTAGGATCCTTTCAGCAAGAAGAACTCTTCCAGTCGGATTCAGCAGCTTGTTCTCAAAGCTTAGACCCCATGTGCTGAGTGTAGTCTGAACACTGGCATTCCTGGAAGAGATTCACTGAAAAATTCAGCAGTGTAAATTGGTATAACGTTCATTTCAAACATTTAATCGTACACCTTCAGATCAAAAGGCTTTTAAGATCATGAAAAACATTTCAGTCGGGTGTCCACAAACTTTTGATCAGTAGTGTATATCTATCATTAAACTTAAGAATGATATAATCAGAAAAACCATCACGCTATATGTTCAGCCTCGTGTTGCCCGGGATAGTCTCTGTAAAGTAAATACACATCCCTTATATGCATGCTACAAATGTTTCTTTTGTAAAATTTGTCTCTGGCTTGCACGTTAAGGATAAATTTCTAAATGTAAAGAATGTATAAGTTTCTGTAAAGCTGCTCTGTGACATTGTACGCTGTTAAACGCGCTATTCAGACAAAAGCAGAATTGAATTATTAATGCAGTCGCTTTTATCCAGTACCTGCTCATGTTGTTGATGAATCTGTTGAGGCGGTTCTCCCACTGTTCTGGGGTCAGTCTGGTGTGAGTGGAAAGGTCCTTCATGATGTTAAAGTCATGCGCATCTTATCAGTCAGACCTGAGCAAGTTACAACAAATAGTGCGATAAGAAGCAGACAATGGTTAAGTGCTGTGTTTCTCCCGCTCTGTGAGGGAAACCTGTGAGGTAGCAAAACTCCGGGATGAGTAAGACAGGTCCTGGTGGAGGAGCTCCTGCAGGACCCAACCTCCTAACGTGACTGACCAGCAGGACCTGGTTCCTATCAGTGATCTGCAGATCGTATTCCTAAAAAATATATATTATATCCCACAAAGAAATTAAGACGGGAACAAAGTCAGCAGTGAAATGAGGCTCCTTTAATACTGACTACGTTTACATGGACAGCAGTAATCTAATTACTGACCTTAATCTGAGTAAGGTAATAATGTGATTAAGGTGTTTACATGAGTCGCTTTTAGAATACTCCTGTCATGTTCCCGTTTTACATGTTTTAGAACATAATTAGATTAACAGCCCACGTCATTACGTCACCGCGCCACGCCGTCCCTCCAGAATTTCACGCAGGAAACATACAGTTCGTCTTCGTTATGGTACCGTATACAGTTTTGAGTGTTTTTATTTATTTTTTTTTAACGAACGCTTTAAGTGCAGTTAATAATTTGTCATGCTATACGTGCTAATAGACAACTGCTTGAAGCGGTGGGTGTCTCCCAAATCGCGTAGTTACCTTCTATATAGTAGCCGAGATACATGTATTTTTCCCCACTACAGGCCTGTAGTAGGAAAGTATGCGATTTGGGACACAGCCGAACTCTCTTGTTCGCCGTAAAACATAAAACTGCCGTGTGTGATCGTGTCCTGTCGCAAAATGCGGTGAAAACTCCCACACGACGTTCATAATGTGATTAAGGTGTTTACATGTCTGTAATACACGTCCATAATGCGACTAAAACAGGAGTACTCCACCTGTCTTAACCCTCTTACCCCTAAGTTCCCACAGTATTATGTCCCATAACCCTATATTCCCCAGAGAAACAGCACGCCAACCCTGAGTTCCTGGGCCAAAATCAACATTTTAATTTGAACATTTTTAGGCCTTGAAACAACTTATAATAATGTATTTGTGTAATATTACTTTGAAAATGAAGCAGTTCAGTGTTTTTACTAAACTTAGAGCACAATTCTTAACTAGAGAAATGACGAAAAAATGCTCGCTAAAATCCTTCTACTCATTTAGAAGTACCATACGAGCATCAGCGTGGTCAATACCTTTATAAATAATAAATAAATAAATGCATTTTAGCGCCAAAAGTCAAGTTTCTGGTGATAATCAGACCAGCAGGTAGTGTTTTCACGAATGCACAGAAATGGTCCCGTTATGACTCCAGACACCTGCAGTGTCAGTCGCACTGGTTGATGCTGAAGATGAAGACGGATCAGGGTCCGAATCAGGAGAGATTGCGTCTCTATCAGTTTCGGTTTCTAGAATCCTCGCTCTCGCCTGTGTAACTGTGTATGTTTTTTCTTTTTTTTCACTGTTTTAGATGTACCTGTGTTCACTGTAGGTGTAACTTTAGCTGGAACACGATTAGCTTTTCGCTTTGGCATTTTTAGTTCACTTCTACTATTACACCAATATTCACGCTTGGATCAGCTTCATCGTAATGCCGGCATAATAACGTAATCACATCGTGACGTCATCAACCTTTCGGGTGAAAAAATAATAATTAAATAAGTAAGGAATCATAGCAGAGTAATGCCGGTACACCGGCCTTACGGGGATAACGTTTACACTGTAAACCCTCTATATCGGCCTTACGGGGATTTGGCATAGACGACCAAGCCGGTCTATGGTCCTTACGGGAATAGATCAAAGACGGGCGAGCCAGTTTTTCGGCCATACGGGGTAAGAGGGTTAATTAGATTATTGCTTACTTCGATAATGACCTTAATTAGATTAAGGTAAGTAAAAATTGCTGTTTACATGGTAGTTTCTTAATTAGAGTACGGTCTTAATCAGATTAAGAGTGGATTATTGTTGTCCACGTAAACGCAGCTACTGTTTAAAAAGCATCTCAGGGAAATTCCTCAAGATATCAAGTGAGAAATGCCAAGAATACATTTCTGGAAAAAGGGCGTCTACTTTGAAGATCCTAAAAATTAAAAATTTATATGCTAAATTATTTTGATCTATTTTGGATTTATTTTTTTCGGGGGGTGAATAAAGAACGAATGTGTCTAAACGTTTGACGGTAATGTATGTTTCCAATGCAAGTGCTATAGTATAGGTGTGCTGGGTTATATCTTATATAGGTCTATTAGGTTATACACGTGTCTATATGCAGTGGTTGTAAGTTAGTATACAAGAACTGTGGCTGAATATCTAGTATATAGTTATTTATCTCTTTATTTTCCTTTATTTACGTAGTACTGTTTTGGTATAATTTTTTTTTTTTTCCCCCATTTTATTTGATTTTTTCTGCCAATCGACTGCCCACACTCCAGTCCAGTAGGTGGCGGTAATGCACCTTTAGCGTTAAAACAAAAAAGAAGA
This sequence comes from Ictalurus furcatus, assembly GCF_023375685.1. NCBI lineage: Eukaryota > Metazoa > Chordata > Actinopteri > Siluriformes > Ictaluridae > Ictalurus > Ictalurus furcatus. The sequence goes on along the minus strand of NC_071268.1, from coordinate 47,333 downwards.
GCACTATAGCGCCTTAACCCACACTGCGCATGCGCGAAGCCGGATGACTCAGCCATTAAAGTAGTAAAAGAGCTCTAATTAGCCAGTGAAGCTAAATGTCGTTCAGCCACGTCCACTTATAAAAGTAAATCATGCAATATTCTCAGACTGGGCAGTTATTGACAAGGTGAATTCATCGTTTTAAATAGAATAAAAAATAACATCGACCTATTTGCTAATCTCATTTCGATTAGCTTGCTCATTAATGACACTGCGCATGCGTGGACTAGACTGCCTCCTCAAAAGCTAGCACCGCTAGCATATTTGTATAATATTAACATTAATATTGAACCAGAGGACTGAATAAAAAAAAGTTATAAAATGTTATTTCTCACTTCTTCTCCTCTTGTTCTTCTTCTCCGTGCGGGGGTGAGTTATCTTTGGTCGGTTCCTCGGTGATTCGGTCATTAGTGAACCGAGCTCCGACAGTGAACCACTGCGCCGTGCCAACCACCGCCTGCTTCACACTGATGAACCTGAAACACAGGTGTTAACACCGTTAACTACACACATACACACAATACAGCACAAAACAGAACGGGTTCGGTTACACAGAAGCGAATAAACTCACTTTAGTTTGGGTCCAAACGGGCCAGAACTAACCCTAACACCGCTTTCTGCTCCTCACTTCGACTTCTCGCGCTCGCGGTGACGTCACCAACGTAATGGACGTTGACGTAAATTTGAATCCGTGAGGAGAAAATAAAATAAATTAAACCCAAATATTATTTCATAAAAAGCTTCATTATTCTCTTCTTCTTAAACACGATACAGGATAAGATATACAAATACATAAAAAAAACAGCTTTATCATTATTTTAAATCAAATCCACTTTAAAAGTGCTCCTTTCTAATTAAATTTTAATTAAAAATATACTTTCTTACTCTTGTTCAATTTAATTTTTTTAAATTAATATTTAATTAATTGATGATTGTAGTCATGTTGAGGTTTAACGTTCTTTGTGCTTTATTAGCATAAATATACACTTTGTATAAACTTTTGAGTTTGGACACAAAATGTAAACATTCCTCATGAATCCAGAACATTCATTTGTTTATTATTTAGAAAGTAATAATTAAACAGCTGAATAAAATGATCAGATTAATCACTTGCAACATTTAGGATATGAATTTCTTGTATTAAGTGAGGTTTTTAATTATACACAGATATAAATATATTTTATTTGTAGTTTTCATATTTGACTCAGTACATTACACTACATTTATTTAATCAACTATTTATCGAGATTTAAAAAAAGAAATATTTAACTGAATGATTGTTCAAGATCAATAAAAAAATCTTCAAATAATCTATCAACACCATCAATACATCTCATCAGTAAATTAAAAATCTACATTTATTCAGTTGATCTATTGACTGGTTTATTGAAAGTTTTACAGCTCCAGCAGGTAAAGAAGCCGTGGCTTTAATCTGATCTTCTGATTTCTAATGATAATTAAATGACAAAATACAGAATTAAAGAATCTTTACTTAAATTCAAAATCATGAATAAAATCATTTCAAAATATGGACTACATGTCATTTCTACAAGTGTTCATACAGACAAAGACCACAGATGAAACGGACTTAACAGATACAGGACAATTAGGACAAGGAAAGTGAGAGAACTAGAATGATCATTTATTTATTATTTAAGACATCGTGACTTTTTGAAACCGGTCGTTACATTTTTGAGTCAAACGGAGCAGGTAGTGATGAAGAAGCTGCCTCAAAAGATCATTTCTGTTCCTCGAAGGGTAAAAAAAAAAAAAAAAAAAAAAAAAAAAACCTTAAGTCCTAAATGTATGAAAAATAAACATCATGTACATTTTATGTCTAATTACAGTGAACCTGGCAAACCCTAAGTGTTCACGCTACAGCAAATTTCACCAGTTGACGCTAAACTCGCTCACTTAGGAGGTGCGTTTCTCTGTCCCGGGATATTCCTAGCACTGTGTGTGAAAGCTCCTGAGATGTCCAGCATGGAGACGTGTGTGTATGTTGATGTGTACACAGTACCAATGGTCAGGATGTACTCGTGTCAGAGTTTCTCGTTCTCCTGAAAAACACACACACACACACACACACACACACTAGAATTGTAAAGCAAAACATTGGAATATATATCTTAATCACATCTCATAGTCCTTTTATCAAGTCTGAATCAGTTTGACTGATTCATTTCGAATTGATTCAGAGTCAAATCACTTTCTAGTGAGAATCAAATACACATCTCAGTCTAGTTCATTTGGAAGTGTGCGACTCTCACTAGAAAATTATTTGACTCCGAATCGTCTCGAAACGAATCAAACAATCAAACTGATTCAGACTGGACAAATGGACTAATAGAAGAGAAAGAGCAACAGGAAAGAGGACAGCCTTCCTGCTGAAAGCAAACCGGATCAGAACCTTACATTAGATTGTTTTCTATATTTTTATTTTAAATCAGTTGTGTTGTTTTTCTTCTTTCTGCACTCGATTGAGGAAACACAGCAATGATAGATAAATAAATAAATTTATCTGTCCAGCTTCCTCCTCTTCGTCCCCCAGAATGACACGTGGGTGACGGATTGACGGATTTAAAAAAAGATGTCTGGGCAAACTGTGACCTCCTCGAGTTAAAAGTGAGCATCCAAGGAAATTTAATGTGTTAACTGCACTACATTCTGCAGTCACACAGGACCAGAAAAAATATGTACATCTACTGTACATGTTAACACACAAAACAAGCTTTTGAGTATTAGTTACCCTGTCTTACTGTACAAAGCACCTGCAAATAATAAAGCAAGTAATTAAAAGTTCATCCATCATTTCACTTCCACTAATCAGTCTTTTGACCAGTCTAAAAATAAAAAGACTAAAAAGAAACTGAGACTTAGCAAGAAGAATTAAAGATATGTGGATGATGAAGTCTCAGTTCCACCACAGCTTCAACAGCCCTGGATCTTCTCCTTTAAAGCTTGGAGAAGGGCACGTCTTTCGGGCTCTTCTTTTCCGGGGCTGTCTGCGCTGACTTCATAAGATCCTGTGTCTGCAACATGTTCATGTTCCAAGTAGCCTGGAGACGCAGAGGAGAAGTCTCAGATTTCGACCGCTCTACTTTGTGTTTGTGGCCATACTGTGTGTTCATGGGTCTACCTTGAGGCTAAAAATGCTATTCATGTCTTAAGCAGATTCTTACCATGTAGTCTAGGCTCTCAGTTACACTGTGGTCTCAGGAGTAGAGGAGGTTGATTTTGGTTCCCTGGACAGCAACGGGACTCTGGCCTGCAATCTCACCTGCTATTTCCAGAGCTCCAGCAATCATTGACTATCAGGGAACACACGACTGCAGAGATGAACAGAACACACACTTGCCTTCATTTATACTAAATAATTAAGCTACATGGGGGGGGGGGAATACACGGTACAACCCAAAGTCACATTCTTCTGTTATCGTTCCATATCTTCCATGTGTCAGTCCAGAATTTCACCATTTTGTGATCACAGAAATTAACGCAAAATCAAGAAACTCCACAATATTCAGAGGAGCTTCCACTTTTTCAAAGTTACTGCAGATTTGGGCCAAAACACGTCATGACACGTCATCACCACAACAGGCCTTCAGCACAGGTTACTCTACTTCCTGAACAAGTGCGGACCTGGATACAAGTTACGTTCACATTCATGGGACAATTCACATTCACAGTTCCAGTGTAACCGAACTCGGACCACCTTCTACAGGTAGTCTCGGGTTCGGTACCGCAGTGCACTTCCCAGTCCACATTACGACTGTCACATTACCAACTTTTCATGCAAACTGCTCTGTTTTGGACTAAACTTCCAGTGGGAAAGCCCACTAGAACAGCTACACTGCAGAATTTTTCTGTCTAAAAATGAACAAATTTCAGGTTTTGGAGTTCTTCTTTGATAAATCACAAGATGGTAATATCATAAAATAGTCCACTTTGTATTAAAACCAGACATCTGATGCTCACTGTGGTTTATTTAATCTTCAACAAACTGCAAATGTAAATAATTGTTCAGAGTGTGCCCCCTTGTGGTCAACTCTTTCATAGGAGCTTGTACAAGTCAGAACAATCAGCCCATTCTTATCTTCTCATCACTTACTATCTCTATACATGATCATATGGACAAAAATAACTTGTTTACAGATCTTGGTGTAAATATGTACGCAAGCAATGTATGGCAAGTTAATGTTCCTCATACCTTCACCTGAAACCAGGCATCCTGTGTGCACAGACGAATATCACAGGCTGTGATTAGAGCCACTCCTGCGAAAGAAGAAATCAGATCCACAAAAAAAACTTAGTAATTCAGTCTCCTGCAGCTAAAAGCCCCAGTAAAAGATAACTAATGATGATGGTTAAAGCTTTGCAGGAAAAGTGACACCACAACTCTGGAAAGTTCCATCCATATTGTTTGCTGAGTGTATGAGATGATGGTACTTAACACTCCCAACAGACCTGCTTCCACACAAACGCCATGCACTGCCACCACCACGGGCTTTGGACACTGTAGACACATCAAACACAAAGTTCAGTTTATATACCACAATGTATTACTCTAATAGGTTATTGATTGTGCAAATACTATATGCATGTAGAACCCCTACATGCTTTGCGTTTAATTTATGTAAGGAATAAACATGCAGTTAAACGAGCTTCATTTTGGTAAAATGTTAATATAATGATGTGTTCGACCTTATATACAGCCACAATACCAACTGTAACAGTGTTGACTTCACAAAATACAGGTTTTTATTTCATACGAGGTTTCCACTTGAGTGTGACATGAACAGTGTCCTCCACTAATATTGGCACCCTTGGTAAATATGAGCAAAGAACAAAACCTTTTGTTCAAAAAAAAATATTCACAAAAATACTCTGCTCTCATGGATAAACAATTGCAAACACCACAAGTTTATAAAAAAATGTTAAATAGGTGTACAACAATTATTGGCACCCCTATGAATCCATGAAAAATGTATTTGAAGTATATTCCTCTTGATATTTTACTTTTTTGTACACTTGGGTAACTAGGAACAGGACATTGTTCAACCATGACTTCCTGTTTCACAGGGATAGGTAACGCATAAGCCAAATTCTCTTACTTATTCAGAACAATAAGTGAGGCCAAGATATATTCAGTGGTGCTTGAAGGTTTATGAACCCTTCAGAATTTTCTATATATATGAATAAAGATGACCCAAAACATCAGATTTTTACACAAGTCCTAAAAGTAGACCGAGAGATCCCAATTAAACAAACGAGACAAAATGATAATATTTGGTCACAGACAGATTGTGCACAAATGGAGGAAATTCAAGACCATCATTACCCTCCCTAGAAGATATCAACCAACAAAGATCACTCCAAGAGCAAGACAAGTAGTAGTCTGTAAGGTCATGAAGGAGCCAGGGTAACATCTATGCAACTAAAGGCCTCTCTCTCACTGTAGTGAAGGTAAGGGTTCTGTTTAGTTTGACTTACCTAGGGCTGCTCCTATCACACAAACCATTGAAGTGAATAGCATGGACGTGGTATTTGAAGTTAACGCAGGCTGTGGAGTGATCATCAGTAAAGATCAACATTCAAAGATGTGGGGGGGGGGGCCTACGGAAATCATTTGTTGCCTCAGCTGGTAAATACAGTAGCAAATGTACCAGGACATAAGTTGGCTAACGTATTGGAGAGACAATCCGAGGTGTTCAAAGAAGAGTTGGGTCCACTGCTGGAGAGAGAACTCCAGAGGCTGGTGGAAGACAAGATCATTGAACCAATGCAGTTTGCAGAGTGGGCAGCTCCCATTGTTCCAGTCAGGAAACTGATGGTTCTATCCCAATTTGTAGGGATTATAAATTCGCAGTAAATCCAGCTCTAGTGTGGAGCAGTATCCAATTCCCAAGGTAGAAGATTTATTTGCTCAGTCGGCAGGAGGAAAAATTCTCCAAACTGGACATGACCCATGCGCATCAGAAGATAATGCTGCACAAAAATTCCAATAAGTATGTTACAATCAACATGCACAAGGGATTATGTACTTACAACAGGCCACCATTTGGAGTTGCTTCAAGTCCAGCGATCTTCCAGCACACAATAGAAGGGATTCTGCAAGACATCACATGCGTCACAGTTTATCTGGATGGCATTTTAGTCTCAGGGTATAATGAACATCTGCAGAACTTGGATGAGGTACTGAGTAGGATAGAAGAGAGTGGACTGAGACAAAGAAGGAGCAAGTGCGAGTTCATGGGAGAGGTAGAGGTATTTTTAGGTCACAAAATTAATGCCATAGGATTACAGTCGAAAGACAGGTCCTATATTATGTTTGAGACAGCTGGCATTGTAGCCGTGAAATCAGCTAACATTATGCTCCATGTAATGTTTGCGATATCCAGTTATTTGTTAAACGCTAACGCATTGCAATGTTATAAACTACCTCCTAATGGACCACCATGCATCTCCATTCAGCCCGTGTCCTGTCAGCTAAATGTAGCCTCATGTCACTAATGATTATTCACATGTTCATGCTTTTAATAAATCTTTTTATCCTGCCACCATATCAGTGAATTTAAACTAATGCTTGCATTCAGAGTATAAGGGGGGTGTGTGCGTTTAGGAGTGCACCTTAGCACTTATTAGTCATGGTCAGAGTGTTTGAACTAAAATATCCCTCTCTCTCTCTCTGCCAGTATCAGCCAGAGGAGGATGCCCTCCAGGTGTTTTTAATTTTATAATTTTTTTTAATTCTCTCTCTTTTTTTAAATAAAAACTACACCATGGTACTGAGCATCGTGTACTTTTGGTGGTATCGGTACCGACGACTAGATTTTTTGTATCGTGACATCCCGAATATGTAAGGAAATAGGATCAACTCTGCATACAGGGAAGCTTTGTGTTATGGGGGACTCGCGTAGTGGTTCCAAATCCGCGGCGTGCGGCTCTTCTAAGATATCTACACGAAACCCATCCGGGAATTACCAGGATGAAAGGCCTGGTGCGTAGCTATATGTGGTTGCCACACTTGGATGCAGAGGTGGAAGCATTGGTCAAATCGTGTGCAGTCTGTCGGGAAAACAGAAACGCTCCAGCAAATGCGCCACTGCATGCGTGAGAGTTACCAGAGCAGCCATGGAGAAGGATTCACATTGATTACGGTGCACCGTGGATGGGTAGAATGTTCTGGATCGTGGTAGATGCATTCTCAAAATGGATAGAGGCTTATCTGTTAATCAATTCTACATCCACAGTTACCATTCAGTGCTTAAGACAAACCTTTAGCCAACACAGGATACCAGAAGTAGTGATGTCAGACCATAGCAGTTTTTTTGTTTTTTACCAGTGCTGAATTCCAAGAGTTTATGGAAAGAAACGGAATTAAACACAAGCACAGCACCCTACCATGCATCTTCCAGTGGTCTGGCTGAAAGGGCCGTTCAAACATTCAAAACCCTGAGGAAAGAGAGTGCTGGAGAGTCCGTTGAAAAAGCTAGCCAGAGTGCTGTTCAGTTACCGAACGACGCCACAGTCGACCACTGGCAAATCAGCCGCTAAACTGCTGTGTGGAAGGAAACTGGTCTACACAGGGTCTCATTGAGACAAACAATTGAAAGATATCTTGTGGTGGGTGACCCAGTGTATACTAGGAACTTCAGCTCTGGACCTACTTTTATTCCAGGAACAGTTCAGAAAAAGACTGGTCCTGTATGGTGCACAGTAGCATTGGGAAGTGGGCAAGTAGTGCACTGACATATTGATCAGGTGAGAGACAGGCACAATGCATCAATAGCACCACAGTTGTAAGACACTTCACGGCCGGATGTTGACATTCCAGTGCCTTCTACAAAAGACTCAGGTTCTTCATTCTCTGAGGAAAGTCACAAACAAAAACTGGGAGGAACTTCTGAAGTGGTTGTGTCAGAAACTTTCCTTGGGATGGAAAACCCTGAGTTGAGAAGGTCTACATGTACTAAATCTCCAAGCTATCTGAAAGATTATAATTAGTGTAGTGGCGAGTTCCGCAACCGCAGGACAAGAATGAACCCAGGAACTGAACTGAATCAAGAGAAAGTGGGGCATGCAATAAGACAATGGCCCAAAACAAAGAATGGTTAAAGAACAATAAAGTTATTGGTTTTGAATGGCCAAAACTGATGTCCAAGCCCATGTGCAGGACTAATCAACAGTTACTGGAAATGATTAGCTGCAGTTATTGCTGCACAAGGGGGTCAGACCAGATACTGAAGGCAAAAGGTTCACATACTTTTGCCACTCCCAGATATGTAATATTTGATTATTTTCTGCAATAAATAAATGACCGAGTATAATACCGGTCACATTTGTTTAAATGGGTTCTCTTTGTGTAGTTTAAGACTTGTCTGAAAATCTTGTGTCTATTTATGTAGAAATATAGAAAACTCTAAAGGGTTCAAACTTTCAAGCACCACTGTAGCTGTGAAGTGCAGCAAAAGGTTGTTGAGCTTCACAAAATGGGAAGTGTCTATAAGAAAATAGCACAAGCATCGAAAATGCTCATTTGCACCATCAGGGCAATAATTAAGAAGTTCCAGTCAACTGGAAATGTTATGAATCAACCTGGAATTGGACGCGTGTCTATATCGTCTCAACACACTGAAGAGGACGGTTCGAGTGGACAAAACATCTCCAAGGATCACAGCTGGAGAATTGCAGGAGTTAGTTGTGTCTTGTGGTCAGAAAGTCTCCAAAACTACAATCTGAAGTCACCTACATCACCACAAGTTGTTGGAAGGGTTTCAAGAAAAAAGCCTCTACTCTCATCCAAAAACACACTCAGGTGTCTTCAGTTGGCCAGACACTACTGGAACTTCAAATGGGATCGGGTTCTATGGCCAGATGAAACCAAAATACAGCTTTTTGGTAATAAACACCAGAGGTGGTTTTGAAGCACACAGAGAGGTAGCCATATGGAAAAGTACCTCATGCCCACGGTTAAATATGGTGGTGGATCTTTAATGTTTTGGGAATGTTTTTCTGCCAGAGGACCTGGACATTTTGCTAGGATACATGGCATCATGGACTCTACCAGATATCAACAGATATTAAATAAAAACCTGACTGCCTCTGCCAGAAAGATTAAAATGGGCCGGTTGGATCTTCCAGCAGGACAGTGATCCAAAACATACATCAAAATCAACACAAAATCAGTTTACTGACCACAAAATCATCAAGTCATTTAACACTAATGAGCAATATTAAAAATATTAACATGGATATCTGAGTCTGATAATAAAATTAACTTCTACTTGCAGTCAAATTTTGTAGTGTTTAGGACATTTAACACCCTTCCGTCCAAAAGAAACCAAGAGGGGGTACAAACTTTTACACTCCACTGTATTTGGTTGAAATTGCGCTTATAGAACAACTGAACAGCAACGTTTCCATACAGGTTTTAGTGAAATGTTTAACAATAGCAACTTGACTTGAAATGGATGATGTTTCATTAGCGTGGCCTGTGCCCAAATCCTGCACGACTGCGTATCTAGGTACACTACACACGGTCTGAACGAATGGAGTCTCTACCGCACCTAGTGTACTAGAGATATAGATTCCATACAAGGTGATTTGGGACGGAGCCAGTGCACAGAAACCGTTTCCCTGCGAGAGGCGCAGGTGGAGCTGGAGCTGTGTGACTGATTTGTGCACCTGTGACTACAGAACTACCTCAAGTCTCCACACAGAGAGCTGTTCAAGAGAAAAACACGTCGTAAATTCAATACGTCGTTTTCAGCTAGTGATTAAAGAACCGGTTCATGAGTCATCTTTGTCAGATATGCTGGTGGCGCTTTCTGATTTTAGTCACTTAAACATTCAAAAGAGTTATTTGTGTGTGGAACAGTGTTGCATTGCACCCGCAAATACCTGCAACCTGTAACGGAAAATAAGATTTATTTTGTTCCAACATTTTTTTGTTGTTGCTCCAAAACTGAAAAGTGTTACAATGGAAGCAGAAGTAAGTGTAGCTTCTTAAATTGTGTAGTGTAACGCAGTGTTTTTCAATCTTTTTTGAGCCATGGCACATTTTTTACATTGGAAAAATCTTGTGGCACACCACCAACCAAAAATGTTACAGAATGACACTCTGTAGCCTAATACAGTATATATAATTACAATATAGTTTCTCAATTTATTTATATTCACTCAGTGTGAAACCTGGGCCTGTTTAGATGAACACAAAGCCGACATCCTGGCAGGAATTGAATTGGAATTGCAGGAATTGCATACACGAAGCTCTTCTTCAACAGCTCGCAGCCTCTCTCTGTTTTTAGTTTTTATAGCAGTTAGGCTTGAAAAGCTCAGCTCACACACATATGTTGTGGAAAATGGGAGCAATGTCAAAACTTTGTTGGCCAGAATGGGGAATTCCTTGGCAGCAGTCAACCAAAAACTGTCCAAAGGAAGTTCACCAAATCTTAGCTTTAAACCATGATCTTGTTTCAGTTCAGTTAGTTCCTCCTGCTCCTGTAAAGTCATGTCCTTTCCAACAGCAGTCAAGGCATTCAGTGGAGGCTGAAGAGAAATAAAATGACAACTTCTCCTCAAGAGTTTTCAGATGTTTACCTATTACTTCGCACAGTGCAGCAGGGTGATCTTGCCGTTCCTCTGTGAGTGGGAACATCTCAAGGTTGGCACTTTGCACATGTTATTGCCAGAGGTCCACCTTTAAATGGAATCCATTTATTTTATCCATGCTTGTAAGCAGGTTTTCATTTCGGCCTTGCAATCGTGTGTTCGGTTCATTCAGATGATGAAATATATCTGCCAGGTATGCCAGCTTTGCACACCACTCATCACTTGCAAACAGATTTGAGTAATTAGACCTCTCATTTGTCAGAAACACTTTAAGTTCCTCCCGCAGCTCATACACATGGGCCAGCAACTTGTCACGCTACAACCATCGGACCTCCGTATGGAGCAATAAGGCTTTATGCTCCGCTCACATTTCCTCACACAAAGATGCAAATATACGACTTTTCAAAGGTTGTGTCTTTACAAAGTTCCCTATGCGCACAACATCATCCAACACAGGAGCTAGTTCTGCTGGTAAAGTCTTTGCAACAAAGGTGTCACGGTGCAGAAAACAGTGTGTAACAATAAGATCTGGGTTTCTTTCCTTCACTCTGCTAACGAAGCCTTAGGTGTGCCCGACCATGGCTGCAGCTCCATCAGTGCAAACACTTGTGCAATTTTCCCACGTAAGTCCTCCCTGGTCAAGATATTCTGATGTGACCCAAAAAATTTCCTCTCCTGTTGTTTTTTCTGGCAGTGCCTTACAAAATAGGAAGTTTTCTCTAATGGCATCTCCATCCACAAAACGCACATTGGCCAAGAGCTGAGAATATCCGTAGACTCAAGTTGCAACGCAAATTTCCTACTGATGCGTATCTTTTCCAAAACATGGCTTTCGATGTCTGTAGACATGTCATCAATACGTCTGGCGATTGTGTTATCTGAGAGCGGGAGTTTAGATATGTCTTTAACCGCGTCAGGGCCGAGCATCTCGTTGACAGTGTCTTTGCAGGCAGGTAGTATTAACGTCTCTGCCACAGTGTGGGACTTTTTTCATTTAGCTACAAGTTCAGCAACTAGCTTTGAGGGCTTTCTAATTTACCTTTGTGGTTTTTCTCATTAATGTTGCCTGTTTCGGTGTGTTCATGCAGGCAAACAAAATAGTCCATCGGCTTGTTTTGAAGCGACGGGTGTTTCGCTTGGAGATAGCGTTTAAGCTTGCTTGGCACCATGGCGCTATTGGACAGCTTCTCGCCACACACCAAGCATAATGGAGTCGGGGTCATCTCATAGCTGGTGAAAGTAAATCCTAATGAAAGATAACTTTTGCTGTATTGCCTCGAGGTCACCGTCTTTGCTTTCTTTTTACCACCACTCATACTAGGCCCTTCACCTGGGTCACAATCTTGTCCAGGGCCCAGTTTGGAGTTTGCATTTTTCCTTTTTAAAAACTTCTCCATCACTGCCACCACGACCTGTCGCATAGAAGGTAGGAGGCAATTACCTACTGCCACCTAGACGAATATTACATTACTCTGCCAGTCACTATATTACAGCACAGACACTCAACCATGGCTTATTATTTGCAGATAATAATGAATAAATTTTAATAAAAAAGAATTTTAAGACTACGTGAAATTGGACAATTTCTCACAGCACGCCTGACGATCTCTCACGACACACTAGTGTGCCACGGCACAGTGGTTGAAAAACACTGCTCTACGGTATGTAGACTGTATTACATGCGTGTTGAGCAGAGAGGAGATATTATAATATTATACAGTATCTGGAAATATAGTGTGTGACGGCTGCTGAAATAAGGAAGAGACTTAGGATTCTCCTTTTCAAATCTGAAACCAAATTGCTGAATCAGCACAATACTTACCTGAAAAGCTCACTCTGCGAAGTCTTTGAAGTTCGGGTTTGATTCCAGGCCAATGCACAGCAGAGTTTTGAATATTGAGCCTTCACCCAAAGAACTTTAAAAGCCTTATCAATGCTGCTGAAATATACAAGAGACTTAGGGTGCTCCTTTTCTATTTTGAAACCAAACTGTTTAATCCGAACAATACTTAATGAAAAGCACACTCTGCATTGTCGTTGATCCTTTAAGATAAGCATTGGTGGTTCAGTGGTCGAATTCTGACCTGCCACACATGAGGCCAGGTTCGATTCCCCACCAATGCACAACTGGGTTTTGAATATTGAACCTTCACCCAAAGAACTCCACAAGCCTTATTTATTCTGCCCAAAAAAAGGGTAGCAGACACAGTCCATGTTGCTCAAATATACAAGAGCCTTAGGATGCTCCTTGTCAATTTTGAAACCAAATTGCTGAGTCAGCACAATACTTACCTGAAAAGCACTCTCTGTGAAGTCTGGGTTAGATTCCAGGCCAACGCACAACTGAGTTTTGGAGACGTTTGTGGTGCAAGAGCCTTCACCCAAAGAACTTTACACGCCTTAACAATTCTGCCCAAACTAGGGTAGTGGACGAGCTCCATGCTGCTGAAATATACAAGAAATTCTCCTTTAGAATTTTAAACCAAATTGCTGAAGGAACGCAATACTCACCTGTAAATCACACCCTGCAAAGTCTTTGGTTCTTTAAAATAAGCATTGGTGTTTCAGTGGTAACATTTTCACCTGCCATGCAGGAGGCCCGCGTTCAATTCCCGACCAATGTACAGCAGAGTTTTGACTATTGAGCCTTCACCCAAAGAACTTTACAAGCCTTATCAATTCTGCCCAAACTAGACGAACTCCATGCTGCTGAAATATACAACAGACTTAGGATGCTCCTTTTCAATTCTGAAACCAAATTGCTGAAGTGCCACAATACTTACCTGAACAGCACACTCTGTGAAGTCTTTAGCTTTTAAAAATAAGCATTGGTGGTTCAGTGGTAGAATTCTTGCCCGCCATGCGGGAGGCCCGGGTTCGATTCCCGGCCAATGCAGGTGTGAGTTTTGAACGTTAAGCCTTCACCAAAAGAACATTACAAACCTTATCATTTCTACCCAAACTAGACGAACTCCATGCTGCTGAAATACACAAGAGACTAAGGATGCTCTTTTCTATTTTGAAACCAAACTGTTTAATCAGAACAATACTTAATGAAAAGCACACTCTGCATTGTCGTTGATCCGTTAAGATAAGCATTGGTGGTTCAGTGGTAGAATTCTCACCTGCCACGCGGGGGCCAGTCACACGTAGGTGTAGAGCACTGACTAGCCAATAGAAAGTGCGGAAAATCCAGGAGGAGGGTCGGACGAACCTAACGTAAAAACATCGGTTCAAATATTTATATTATCTGTTACATATTGTATCTATGTAATTTTTTAAAAGCAGCATTGTCAACATTTACTATTTCGATACTCTTTCAGTGTGTAAAATTAACTGTTAAAGAAGAATGTGAAATTAACAGTTGGTCAAAATTAAAATAACTATCTAAATAACATATGCAGAGTGTGTTATAGTAAGTTATTGAAAATGTATTGCAAATAAGGACTAAGATTTTAAAACATTTACAAATACAAGCTAGATAAAACATATTTACAAATACACAGGACAATTTTGTTTTGTTTTTTTAAATACAATGTTGTCTATACACAATTCCACAATGGTAGAGAGAGAGAGAGAGAGAGAGAGTGCGCACAGAAAAAAGTAGAATGAGATTCATGGACAACAGTATTACACAGGATTTGTAACTATTTACCAAAATCCAACCTTGTGCTTGGCTTGCAATCAGACATGCCATGCACAGACCTTAAATACTGTGTTTCACAACAAAGTTATTTTCTCTTTTCAACAATCCACCTCTGCCTCTCAGCCTCATAGAATGAGGACTGCTGAAACTCTGCCCATGTCATCTCTGCATTCATTCCCTGTACTTGATACAGGGAGAGCACTTTAGAAGGACAGTAAATGTATTTGCCTGCCGCTCCAGGGAAACCAGTGTGGATATGAGGGCTATTGGGTCCTTGTTTTAGTGGCTGGTGGCAGAACCTGCACAGATGACCAGAAGGCCCTCTGCAGAGTATGCCTCAAAGACTTTCCTGGAGCAGTAGAAGTATTTAACATCACCAGCCTGCTAAAAGAAATATACAGAGGAGCCATCACCCATGAAACGAGAATTTGGCTGACCACAAGCTAACCAGGATCTAATTTGTTTTTTTGGTGTCTTCTCAACTGCTGCCTGTGTCAGAGGTACGTCTTCAGGAACACCACTAGCAGGTGGATTGAACGGAGCGGGTGGCTGTATTGTTCCTGACCACATCTTTTCTTTGAGGTGTTGACTTCTCTTGCAAAGAAGGATTGTCTTTAATGCTTCTTGCCTCTTCAGATGAGCCCCGAAGTAAATCATCTGATGGGCCTCTTCTGAAGGACACGTTGATTCTCCCAGGGAATTTTTTTTTCTTCATGCTGATGGCCTGAATAGTACCCATAGATATGAACAATTAACATAAATAAATATATAAAAAGAATTTACATAGTTATGCATTGTTTTGTAAAGTAAAATTATGGTAACTGATTCTTTTAAAATAACTTGACAGGTTTCAAGTTAGAGTAATAGATCAATGACCCAAAGTTTAATTATACAACTATTGAAAAGATACACATCTACTCTAATATATTCTAACCTTATATATATACCCTAATATATTCTAGAATTCTCATCGGTGTGGATCTCGTGTGATGGAACGGAACCAATAAATCTGGACCCTTGCTTCTTCTCACTCACGGCTGGTGTCTTTTTTTCTATCTCCAACTGGGTTCACAGATGTGAGTATTTGCTTCTATGTTGAATTTTAAGTGTTTTTGGGTAATAGGCTAAATTTGGGCCAGCATTGTCTTGCTGCATGGCCCACTTTCTCTTGAGATTCATTTTACGGACAGATGTCCTGACATTTTCTTTTAGAATTTGCTGGTATTATTCAGAATTCATTGTTCCATCAATGATGGCAAGCCGTCCTGGCCCAGATGCAGCGAAACAGGCCCAAACTGTAATGCTACCACCTCCATTTTTCAGAAATGGGATACGGGTCTTATGCTGGAATGCAGTGTTTTCCTTCCACCAAACAGAACCCTTCTCATTTAAACCAAAAAGTTCCAGTTTGGTCTCACCTGTCCACAAAACATTTTTTCCAGTAGCCTTGTCCATGTGATCTTTAGCAAACTGCATGCAGGAAGCAATGTTCTTTATGGAAAGCAGTGGCTTTCTCCTTGCAATCCTGCCATGCACACCATTGTTGTTCAGTGTACTCATTATGGTGGACTCATGAACATTAACATTTGCCAGTGCGAGAGAGGCCTTTAGTTGCTTAGAAGTTACCCTGGGATCCGTTGTGACCTCGTGGACAATTACATGTCTTGCTCTTGGAGTGATCTTTGTTGGTTGACCATGCATGGGGAGGGTAACCATGCTCGTGAATTTCTTTCGTTTGTGTCTGTCTGACTGTGGATTGGTGGAGTTCAAACACTTTAGGGATGTTTTTTTTTTTTTTTTTTTTTTTTTAACTTTTCCAGCCCAACCCTAACCCTAACCCTAACTCTTTTTCTGAGATCCTCACAAATTTCCTTTTTTTCATACCATGATACACTTCCACAAACATGTGTTGTGAAGATCAGACTTTGATAGATCCCTGTTCTACAAATAAGACAGGGTGCTCACTCACACCTGATTGTCATCCTGTTGATTGAAAACACCTGACCCTAATTTCACCTTCAGACTAACTGCTCATGCAGACGCCAACAATGTCTGCACCATGCACGCTTCCTTTACAGAATGCGCTTAAGCAAGGTCTTTACGAGAAAAATAGGATCCAAACCCACATGGGCTGTGCCCAGCGGATTGGCAGTTCATCACCTTAACCTCTTGCTGACATAGCTCACACATATGAAATTACATCCCAGTGTGTGGAGCAAAAAAGAGGTGTCGGTGCAGGTTCTCTGCCACTGTCGTCTGGACTGCGGAATGCGTTCTGCGTTGACGGACCTCCAGAGACGCAAGAGCCTTACAGCAGCTGTGGCCAAAAAGCATTGAAATACAGCTCACGGTTGCAAAACACATAGCCACAGTGCTAGCTTTTCACATTTCTCCACCCTCTCTAGTGCTAGCTCAGGGACCTGTACAAAGCTTTCCGTTTGTAGGCGTGAGACAGCCATTGTTGCAACAAAGCCAGCCATTGTTGTAAAGAGGAGGCAAAGTAACAAGTTTGCAACAAGGATGGGATTCGAACCCACACGTGCAGAGCACAATGGATTAACAGTCCATCGCCTTAACCTCTCGGCCACCTCGTCCAAGGCCTACTGCGTTTAACGAAAACTATGCAAATTAGGGTTTAATGTTAGCTGACTAGATGACTGCTTCTCAAATAGATTTTAGTCAAGTCTTGAGGTACGAGCTGTGCTGTCATATAAACTGAAGGGTGACGATGCGGCGAGACGGCCCAAAGGTCTCACAGAACGGGACAATTCCCTAGTTGAGCTGTCGCAATGCAATCCAATCCTTGGGCCCCCATGAATTGGGACGTTCGTGAGGCAGCAGGCTACATGGTGTATAGCATGAAAGCGTGGCAGAAAAACCTGCGTAAAGCCTTTGGAGACAAGACATCAACCACCATAAGCTAACTACCCTGGCAGCGGTGGGATTTGAACCCACGCCCCCGAAGAGACTGGAGCCTAAAATCCAGCACCTTGGACCACTCGGCCACGCTACCCCAGGCCGAGGTGGTGGTGGTATACCCATTTGTGGTAAGAAGGTGACCAGGTCATTCCACCGGACAAGAAGAAATCTGGCATGGGCGCGACAAATGGGCTGTTGTGAGACTTAAGTGCCTTTCGCTTAACCAGCTCTGGCGGAGACATCTAACCATTTCCAGCTGAAGACAGAGCTAAGGCGTGGTCTTTTGGACGCAATTCGTCTAGGCTTAAGAACCCATGGTCCACGGACACACCGGTAGTGTTTGCGGAAGAGCTCTTCTACTATGACCTTATATCCCACTTACAGTGGTGCTTAAAAGTTTGTGAACCCTTTAGAACTTTCTATACATCTTCACTACCAGGACCTAAAACATCATAAGATTTTCACACTAGTATTAAAAGTAGATAAAGAGAACCTAATTAAAGGATCCAGATAAAAATATTACACATGGTCATTTATTTATTGATGAAAATGATCCAATATTGCATACCTGTGAGTGGCAAAAGTATGTGAACCTTTGCTTTCAGTATCTGGTGTGACCTCGGTGTGCAGCAACAACTGCAAACAAACGTTTCCGGTAACTGTTGATCAGTCCTGCACGTCAGCTTGGAGGAATTTTAGCCCATCCCTCATTACAGAACAGTTTCATCTCTAGGATGTGGGTGGGTTTACAGCAGCTGTGGCCAAAAAGCATTGAAATACAGCTCACTGTTGCGAAACACGTAGCCACAGTGCTAGCTTTTCACATTTCTCCATCTCTCTCAAGGATATTCAGCTGGCCTGCCATATTCGTGGAGAACGCGCTTAAACGACAACTCCGTCTAATATACACAAAGGCTCTTTTAAGAGTCACTTCATTGTCTCAGAAAACAGCTAATTTTATTTCTTGGGCTGTTTGAATATTTAGAACGTGGTACAGAGAGAAGGGGACACATTACATATTTTATATTATATATATATATATATATATATATATATATATATATATATATATATATATATATATAATAAAAATGCTTTATATTTCTATCAACATGGGGGGTATAGAAATGTTTATTATTCTTTATTAATGAGTGAACTTTATTATAATAAATATACTGCTATGTATATTACATAATGTTTGTTTGTTTTATAGATGATGATGAACAGTGCAGAAGAGCCGTGTATTGTCCTTATATGAAAACTAGACAATGCACAGTAATAACGCTGATGAGCTGTGTCTGTGTACAATAGCCCAAATCTTCCTTCTGTTCCAGGCAGCATTGTGTCTTGTGCTGGATGGAGCTTGACTGCCCTCGTGTGCCCTACCTCGGGAACGGCAATTTCCCAGCAGCGTTATTCTGTCATAAGTGTACATTTGTAGTTAGGCCCGAGTGGGGTAAGAAATATTACATGGTTAATATTACTGTGTCCCCTTTTTAACCCGTTCATGATCATTATTGTATACATTACAAAGATAGAGGTAATGTTCTTCCCTATTTGTGGATATTCTCGAAGTGAAATAGATGAGGCCACCTAGGGAACACTAAGTTACCTATGAGCAGTGATGAGAATGACATGTCGAATAACATTAGAAATACATTAATAATGTTATAATAGAAATCAAGGTGTGCACTTTAACATTATAAAATATACATACATAGCAAAATCCACAGAAACAAATCCACTCTATTGGAGTTCATTTCAACACTTTTAAAGTGTGCGGAGGGGTCCACACTCCACAGTGTCATTTTAACAATTTAATAGAGTTCACATCAACTCTTTGTATAGTTGAAATTGATCATTACTCAAGTGTTAGTTTCTCAACACCAGTGTGTAGTGTTAGAAATTAATTCTCATAGGAGTAATTCATTAAATCTCAGTGTTAATTGCATACTATTAAATGAGTTGCCTCGAACACTATAAAGCGTTAATATGCTACTGCACAATTAAAATAACATTTTAATTAACATTACTGACCCCTCAGGTCAAGTCTTTCTAAATATAACAATTGGGCACTATGTACTCTCTTTGATTATTCTCATTAGAGCACTGCTGGTCAAATAGCCTAAAGTGTGTCAGTTCGTTCACAGAGATGACAGAAAACTCATCCATTTGGTTATCTTCTATACAGTATGCATTGAAGTGGTCATCATAGAACCTAGTGCTTTCATAATTTCCTGTAATGTAAAAACACTCTTCATATATTATTATATCACAGATATTTTTGAACACAGGGAGATCATAGGTACATCCAGTGCATATGAACACACCAACCTGATACTCAGTACCATAAAGTCTGACCCACTTTGTACTTGTAACACTTAAACAGGCTTCTAAATATAATGTCTGACTGAGTTCTTCCCCACCTTGCAAGTTACAGATGGTTTTTGATGTAGGACCAAATTCAAACCTTCTAAAACAATCATTTTCACAGTTAAATATCAATTGACGATGTTGCTTTACTAATGATTTAATGAGATTCTTCAAATTTTTGCCACATCTTTTGAAAATATGGTGCTTAGCTTCAAATTGCATTCAGCACATATGGATAAGAGGGCCAATTTTTTTTTATGCATCTCAGATAGTGCATCATCAAGTGATGCTTGGGAATCAACCTCTTGTCAGGAAACAATTCTTTGAATAGAGTATGGTGATCACAGATCAGATGTTTTAAGTAACATATCATCCCATCAGTTATGGTGTAGGAGAACACTATATTGACAATCTGTATCGAAAGTAGGAGAAAGTTCCAGTGATTGTTATTCCTTTCAATGACCACCAAATATCAGTGGAGTGTTGTGCAGAAGACACCATGACTGTATGGCATTCAAACCCAGGTGCTTGCCCTCATCATCCATTTTTAGCCCACTTGGTTTGTTTTTACGGTCTGTGTAACCATAATTAAAGCTCTGTATCCTGTTTAACAAGGTACTCAAAAACCAGTTTAAGTTCATACTGTACCACACCCTCTAGCAGATCATGCATGATGTCAACAGCATAGTTATCAGTACAATGGAAATACTGTAATGAATTGAGCACACATGACTTTTTGACACCATATATTGACCGCAGTTCAGGATTTTCATTTAGTGCCTTACAATGTTCAGTATGAACCTCTTTGGAACGGAAAATTAACCTAGAATGACCTTCAGTAAATATAGATTGAACTTCTTCCTTACTAATCAAACAAAGCCTACAGAAATTAGTTGCACTGTAAGATTCCCAGCAAGCCATTTAAAGCCAAATTATCTCCTGTTACTTGAATTACTGAGCCAAACAATGGTGGTTCAAAACAAGGAAGCTGTATGCCTTCGGTTTCTAAGATTTTCAGGTCATCAATAAGGGGCTTTAGTATCACATCAAAACCATATGTCTTAAGATCTTCCGTGTAGAATAGAGCTGCAAGATGTACATTAATCAGTACAGAGTTACACTTGGATGGAAGAAATTTTTTTTTTTTTTTTTTTTTTTTTAAAGAGTAAAATAGATACAACCAAGTTTGTGGATCCCCCTCTTGGAACCTAGAGGGTTAGCAGTTTCAAAATCGTTGTAATAGAGTAGAATCTGAAAAGCGTGCTTGTGCTGCGAGAACAGTGCATGGTTTTGGAAATACGACCCATCATTAATGTCTTTGTAAACTCCAATTCCACTCTGTTTGTCCTGTAAAAAGCTCTCTCTATCTTGACCGTTTTTGGATATGGATTTCAGTGTACCCAGAATGGGTACATACATGCACTTGTCCGTTACGGGAACCTGCCTGTAGTTCTATCTCTGCGCAAATCCATTCTCACCCCAAGAACTATTTCCCATTTCTCATCGTAATATTTATGTCTCCTTGACTCAGTGTCTAATGCTGAAAAAGGATTACCTAATTGATCAAAACAGTGTTTTATTCTTCTACAAGTGTCTGAACTTGTACTTTCAGGAGTAACAGTTTTAAGAACTGCATCTCGTGCTTGGATTTTAACATCATTAACAACTTCTTCCATTGAACAAACAATTGTTTGGACAGCACTTTCAGAAAGACCTGATCCTTGCAAATGAGCAACAATTGATCCACACATTGAAGATAGCTGACTTGTAACAACAGAACTTTGTGAAGTATGTAAAGTGGCAACAGAATTTGGGCGATCATTTGAACATTCCGCCTCATATTCTCCCTGAGTGGAAAGATCCTGATTAGTATCAATCTCTTGATCCATAGTGTGACTATGTACCTTGCTGAGGTGTTTTCGGAAGCCACTACAAGTACAAAATGATAACGGGCAACCTGGCTCTCCACGTTTTAAATGTAACTTTTTGCTAGGATATAAACCATGTTGAAATTTTAAATGTTGACAAAGAACCAAACAAGTTCTGAGGTGTGCTTTACATACAAAACATGTTAACATTTCCAAGGCTGTTAATCTTGCTGCAGCAATCGTGCTCGAAGTTCTTTAACACGCAGGCTCTACTTTGCTCTTCCGACATCGATGTTATAAATAGTGGTTTGGATCAATGTGTAGAAATAACAAAGAGCTTCATCATATGAGAAACTGAAGACATAGTGAACTTTGAACAGTTCATCAAAAGCTGCCACTGATGTGTGTGCCTTACATGGGATCGCCTTTTGGTCGATAATAACATAGAACTTCTGATGTCCTTCTTTTGCTCACCGATGCAGAGGAGGAATGGTTGTCTTGTGTCAGCACTCTCAATGAAGGTAGTCACACTGGCTCCTTCCTGAAGGTCAGCAAAGGGACATAAAATAAATATGAAAATAAAACTCTTTGCATGTTTTTTACATTATCACTAGAACCATCACATCTTGTTTGCAGGTGGAGTAAGCAAAATGAGATGCAGGTCTCAGAATCCCAAAATAGTCTACACCTCAAGAGTTTCTAAAATTAAGATCTGATGTTTAAATATTAACTTTTGCATAACTTAAAATAGCTCACAAGATGGCTGGTTGCTTGAGCTGAACTGATCTTGGATGTTTTTTTTCTGGCCTCTTGAGGTTAGAGGGAACAGATGCAGCAGCAAAAGGATTGAGGACATATCACTGTCCCATCGTAAAGACATCACAAAATAATTTAATGATCTCTCTTTAATTATTTTTTTAAAGACTGGAACATTTTTAAAATACAAAACAGTTTATACTGACCATTGTAGTCCTCAGGTTCAGGTTCAGTTCCTGACAGCAGCTCGCCCATATTCTTAAGAGTCTTGCAGTCTGCAATGATTTTTGGCTTGAAGAATGTTGACCACTTTGCCAGGAACTTCTGAGACACTTCGTCACCAGACATCATGGAGAAATCCTGGTCGATCTATAAAGAAGGTTTATACAGGTTTAAACATAACGGACATAAATAGATGAAAGGTCAAATACTAAAAATTAAGATCTGCTGTGTTATTTATGCATACATTTGGGATATAAAAGATTAGAATGTTGAATTTCTCAGTTTGGACCGGCCTGTTGGTGTTACGGTGATCATTGAACAACTCCTTTCTCTACTGTACCAGTGAACTCATTTAATAACTACAGAGAAAATTTCCTTTTCAAAACTACTTCCAAAGCTAAAGATTTTCTTACCAATCCAGATACAGCAAGGAAACGAGGGAACAAATCCAGGACTGAAGATGATGCCTCCTCACCGACCATCTTCTGCCGATACTGGAAAGTCGCTCAGTCTGATCTAGATCAGTCACTCCTAATGGTGCGTTCCACCAAAGGGGTGACACTATCAGAGTTGATTTCTAGAAAACAGTTATAACACTCCATTTTGACACCAACTGGTTTCATGGTACAGTGTGAAATCTAACAGATTAGACAACATACAGAGTTAGATCAATTCCAAGTAGAGCTAGATTGATTCTGTTCATAAACACCAAAAATTTAACTCTGCTCAATTTGCTGTGTAGGAGCAGCGATGAGAATAGAAATGTATTTCTAATGTTAGTTGAAATTTCAAAGATTAAGGTAATGTATCATACATTATTACATTGCAACAAGAATGAAGTTAAGTGACTCTTAAAAGAGCCTTTGTGTATATTAGACGGAGTTATCGTTTAAGCGCGTTCTCCGCGAATACGGCAGGCCAGCTGAATATCCTCGATAGAGATGGAGAAATGTGAAAAGCTAGCACTGTGGCTACGTGTTCCGCAACCGTGAGCTGTATTTCAATGCTTTTTGGCCACAGCTGCTGTAAGGCTCTTGCGTCTCTGGAGGTCCGTCAACGCAGAACGCATTCCGCAGTCCAGACGACAGTGGCAGAGAACCTGCACCGAAACCTCTTTTTTGCTCCACACACTGGGATGTAATTTCATATGCGTGAGCTATGTCAGCAAGAGGTTAAGGGGACGAACTGCCAATCCGCTGTGCACAGCCCATGTGGGTTTGGATCCTATTTTTCTCGTAAAGACCTTGCTTAAGCGCATTCTGTAAAGGAAGCGTGCATGGTGCAGACATTGTTGGCGTCTGCATGAGCAGTTAGTTTGAAGGGGAAATTAGGGTCAGGTGTTTTCAATCAACGGGATGACAATCAGGTGTGAGTGAGCACCCTGTCTTATTTGTAGAACAGGGATCTATCAAAGTCTGATCTTCACAACACATGTTTGTGGAAGTGTATCATGGTATGAAAAAAGGAAATTTGTGAGGATCTCAGAAAAAGAGTTGTTGATGCTCATCAGGCTGGAAAAGTTCAAAAAACCATATCTGAAGTGTTTGGACTCCACCAATCCACAGTCAGACAGATTGTGTACAAATGAAGGAAATCAATCAATCAGTCAGTCAGTCAGATATTTGCTTACACTATTTAAATAGGCCCCATTTGGTGGCAGCTATTGCTTACGGCCATACCACTCCGACGGCGCTAGTGAGTAGCACCAGAGAAGAAGTGTGTTGGCTGCAGTAGGTGAGAGAGGTTCACCAAAATCTTTGTGTTTATTTTTTGTTTTGAGTTTAAATACCTGTTTATTTTCATCAGTGTTTTGTTTTTTTTGTTTGTTTGTTTTAATCCTCCCAGCAGCACAGGCTGTTTGGGAGGAGGTTAAACTTAGTTTGCGTCTTTTGTTTGTTTCTTTTTGTTTAAAATGGATGACTTAAAGGCAATGGATATGGCAATGGCAGGAGAAACACGACGTGGACATGAATACGGACCGGATAAACGACAACGATATGGCAACGGAAAAGAGAAAGCGGAAAGGAAAGAAGTCGAAAAGAGAGTGTACATGAAAGAAGCAACGGTGACTGTGGATCTGGGAAATGTGGAAGAAGCCAGAGCAGAGGACATCATTAAAGCGGTGGCGGAAAGAATCGGAGAGGGGAAAATCTTAGCGGTGAGACCAAAGCAGCTAAAAGAATATGAGGTGACACTTGAAAGAGAGGAGGAAATAGAAAACCTAATGGACGGACTGATAATTAAAAGGCATAAACTGTGAAGTGGAAAGACTACACAACAGGGATTATGTCGTCTCCTTCATGCATCTGCCTGTTTATTTGGATGATGAGGTCATTGTTCAAAAGCTGGGGGGATGGGGAGTAATCCCCGTCTCAAAAATTAAAAGGAGAATGTATCCGGGCACGAACATCGAGGACGGGACCAGATTTGTAAAAACAAGGTTCCCGAGAGAGGTGACGTCCCTCCCGTATAGCACTAAGATGGAAACGGCAGAAGGACCGCAGTACTTCCGGGTGATGCACAGTCACCAGGTGAAAACTTGTCGTCTGTGCATGAGCCCGGATCATGTGGTGAAGGATTGCCCTAATTTTAAGTGCTATAAATGTGATGAGCGGGGGCACTTTGCAAGAGACTGCAACACGGTGAAGTGCCCGGATTGCAGAAAGTTTTTAAAGTGTGAATGCTGGATGGAGAGCGAGGAGGGAGAAGAGGAGCAGATGAACGGGCAGAGGCATGGAGGAGACGGCGAGAAGGAGCAAGAAGAAGAAACCAGAGGAACACAGGTCAGTGACATAGCAGAAAACACAGAAAATGGAGCACAGACGGATGAATGCGACAAACAGAACGTGCAAAAAGAACAAGAGGGAGAAATCTGGACACAAATAGACATGACTGAAACTTTGGAAAGTGCACTGGACAGAGCAGAACAAAAAGAACAAAGGAGTAATGAACAACGTGCTGAAAATGAAAGTGAAGAGGGGGAAGAAATGGAGGATAAAACAGTGAAAACTATGAAAAGAAGACTATCGATAAAGGTAATGCCAAGCTTGGAAGCTGCCAGAAAAAGAGTTATTAAAAAGGATGCGCTTAAACATGAAAACAGGTATGAGGGTCTAAAGGACTTGGAGGGGATTGACTGAAAAGATGAGTTTGATGTACGTTTTCCTCTGTTTTATGGTTTTAAGAATTGTTACATTTAATGCAAGAGGACTTTTAAATGTAAACAAATTTGAAAAAGTGAAAGAAATGTGTAAAAGGGAAGATGTGATTGTATTACAAGAAACTAACTGGAGAGATGGGTAGATAAGTGAAATAAGGAAAAGATGGAATGGGGAAATATTTTATAACAATGGCGATGATAAGTTTGGCAGAGGAGTAGCAATTCTAATAAAAGATAATAGAGACATAAAATGTAAAATAGTGTATAAGGACACATTTGGGAAATGTATGGCGGTAGAGATAGAATATGAAGAGAGGAAAGTGGTGGTGGTCAACGTACATGCACCAACAGGGGAGCAGGAAAAGAGAGAGTATTTTAAGTTTTTAAGGGAGTTTTTAAAGAAGCACAATCAAGTTATTATAATGGGGGATTTTAATACAGTGTTTAGTAAATTGGATATGGCTGAAGGAATGGTTTTTAAAACTGACACTGGGAGAAAAGAGCTAAAATCACTGATGGATGAAAATAACATGATTGACATATGGAGAGAAAGGAATGAAAAGAAAAAAGAATACTCAAGGAGGCAGATAGTCAGGAATTTTATGTGCAAAACAAGAATTGACTTTGTTTTATGTACAAGGAACATAGAAGGTTTTATAGAAGGGATGAGGTATGAAGAAACAAGCCTAAGTGATCATAAGCCACTTTTTATGCAAATAGACTGGAGTACAGTGAAAAGAGGGCCAGGGGTATGGGTCTTAAACACAGCGGTTTTAAAGAATGAAGAACATGTTGAAAAGATAAAAGATATCATTGAAAACGAAAAAGAAAATGGAATGTATGTGGAAGATAAAAGAATATGGTGGGAAAATGTGAAGTATGCAGTGAAAAAATTTACAATAAAATATTGCAGACAAATACAGAAAAGCAAAAAGAATAAGGAAAGAAAAATAAGGGAACGATGGGAAAAAGAATTAAATGAGAAAGAAAAAGATATACAAAAATTAAAAGTAATAGAGGAAGAACTGAAAGAAATGGAAGAAAATAAATATCAAGGTGCAAGGTTGCGAAGCAAAGCAAAGTATATGGTGGAAAGAGAAAAGTGCACAATTTTTTTCGATCTGGAAAGGAGAAAAGGGAAAGCTGAAACAATAAAAGGAGAAAATGGAGAAGTAGTAGAAAAAAATGAGGAAATTCTAAAAGAAATAAAAGCATATTATGAAAAGCTATTTAATTCAGAGGGAGTAAAAGAAGAAGAAAAAGCACTACTATTGAAGCAAATAAAAACAAAAGTAGGAGAGGAAGATAAAAAAAGAATGTGATCAAGACATAAGAGAGGAAGAGATTGAAAAAGCTATAACCGAATTAAATAGAAAGAAAAGTCCAGGGATAGATGGTTTGGGGAGTGAGTTTTATATCGTTTTTAAGGATTTTTTAACTAGCACCCTGAAAGAAGTATATGATGAGGTTTTTAAGAAAGGAGAGATGAGCCAAAGAATGGGAATGGGGTTGATCAAGTTGATATATAAAAGAAAAGGAGAAAGGGTAGACCTAAATAACTATAGACCGATTACAATGCTCAACACTGATTTAAAGATTTTAGCAAAAATTTTAGCCAACAGATTAAAAGAAGTAATGCCAAGCATAATTAAAACAAATCAAGTGTACGGGGTAA
The DNA here is from genome assembly GCF_023375685.1 of Ictalurus furcatus. Lineage (NCBI taxonomy): Eukaryota > Metazoa > Chordata > Actinopteri > Siluriformes > Ictaluridae > Ictalurus > Ictalurus furcatus. The sequence continues at coordinate 20,061 of NC_071268.1, read as the reverse complement.
AAGGAAAAGACATAGCAGACACAACATTAAGCATACAAGATATGATCAGATACATGAAATTCAAAAACAAAGAAGGCTATGTAATTACTTTAGATTTTGAAAAAGCTTTTGACAGGGTAGAACATGATTATTTATTTGGAATTTTAAAAAGTTTTGGTTTCGGAAAGAATTTTATTAAATGGATTAAAATTTTATATAGAGGGGCAATAACGAGAATAAAATGTAATGGGTTTTTAACACAGTGTTTTAAAATAAAAAGATCCATAAGACAAGGATGTCCACTATCAGCTCTTTTATATTCACTCGTATCAGAACCACTAGGACTAGCCATAAAGCAAAAAGAAAAAACGAGGAATAAGTGTTGAAAAGGTGTAAAGAAAAGGACAAAATATTTCAATATGCGGATGATACCACAGTGATAGTAAAAGAAATGGAGAGTGTTAAAAAGGTCATGGAAATTGTACAGATGTTTTGTAAGGGCTCAGGAGGTAAGGTAAATGAAGAAAAAACAGTGTATATGAGATTTGGAGGGGTTACAGATTTAACAAATCATTTTACTTTCAAAGAAACAAAAGAAATAAAGATCTTAGGTGTTTTAATTGGGAAGGATGAAAAGAAAGCAAGGGAAACCATGTGGGAAGACATATTAGGAGGTATTGAAAGAAGACTGAATCTTTGGAAACTGAGGACTCTTAATTTAAAAGGGAAGGTTTTAATCTTAAATGTGTCGATGGTGTCTAAGTTATGGTATACCTTATATGTGTCATCTATGCCGTTGTGGGCAGAACGAAGGCTGAAGAAATGTTTTTTAGATTTTTTATGGGACAGAAAGCCACCAAGAATCGCGTACAATACTTTAATAGGTGCGGTGGAAAGGGGGGGTTTGGGTTTAATGGCTGCTGAGCAAAGGAAAAACATTTTGAGAGTGAAAATAATAAAAAAGTATATGGATGATGAAAATAAAGCAGCATGGAAAAAAAAACAATGGAATATTTTATAAACAAATGTGGGAATTTTAATTTGGGAGATAATATTTTATGGATGAAAACAAAGAATTGGATGATGGAAGGGTTACCAGATTTTTATAAGGAAATGATGAGCGCCTGGGGGAAATTTTTAACCAATGTACATTTTAAACCCCGCGGCAGAGAGGACATTTTAAATCAGCCTTTATTCTTAAACAACAGCATTTTAAATCAAGGAAAAGAGATTTTTTTTTAAAGAAATGGTGGGAGGTGGGAATCACAAGCGTTCGAGATGTTTTATATGAATTTAAAGAAGGGTTTTTACCTGTACAGTGTATAGTAGATGCAATGGAGGAGGAGAAAGAGGATTTTAGCAGACAAGAAATAATAAACAAGTATGATGTCATCAAAAAAGCAATACCCAAAGAGTGGATTAAGAGAATTGAAAGCATGGAAGAGGGGGGAAAAGGAAGAGAGGTCTATGTGAAGGTGGGAGAAAAACTGGTTGCTTTTAAAGAATGTACAGCGAAAATGTTTTATAGCCTTTTTAGAGATGGAGTTTTTAAAAAGCCTATTGTAAATGAGTACTGGCAACAGAAATTCAATGACCTTAAAGAAGAAAGTATATGGAATAACATGAAAGGGACGATCGTAGAAACGAAATTAGAGAACCTAGAGTATTTTATCAGACATAAAGTCATATTTACAGACTTCCTACTGAACAAAATAGGAATGGAGCAAAATGCAATATGTAAAGTATGTAATGATGATGAAGAAGGGTTTTTACATTTGTTTTTACACTGCAAAGAGTTGAAAGATTTTAATGTGAAATGTAAGAAAATAATTGAACATCTGAAAGGGGAAAAAAATGAGAAAGACACGGAATGGAATAAAGTCGTCATGTTAGGAGTGGATAAAAAGTGTAAAAACAATAAACTGATCAATCTGCTTGTGATGTTGTTAAAAAGTGAAATATGGGAGAGAAGAGTTGTGGCAAAAAGAGAAAAAATTGTAATGGATGTAGAGCGTGTTTTTAAAAGAAAAGTGGAAAAATATATAGAATGTTTGTTTTTCTATTTTAAACAAGAAGATAAAATGGATGAATTTTATAATGTTTTTACGCCAGACGTATGCAAGGTGTTTAATGATTTCCAATGGAAAGTGCCAGGACAACAAGGGTAATTTTATCATATTAGGAATATAAGTGTTATTTATTTTTTAAGGACTGACTGTGTTTTAAACTGATATTACAATGGATGTAAATAATAAATGTTTATAAAGTTAGGATTTATTGTTAAAATAATGTACATTCTGATGTATTTTAATGTGAAAAAGTATTTATGCTGCAATATGTTTTTAATGGAATTTTTGAATACTTTTAATTAAAAAAATAAATAAATAAAATAATTTAAAAAAAACAAAGCCTGATCTCATCTGACCTTGGAAGCAAAGCAAAGTTGGGCCTGGTTAGTACTTGGTTGGGAGACTGAATGGGAATACGAGGTGCTGTAAGCTTTTTATTTGGATAAGTGCTTTCATGATCTCTGCACAACATCCTCTTTTGAGATGAATATTGGATAGAGGTTTGGGGGAAGTCAATCAATCAATCAATCAGTCAGTCAGTCAGATGTTTGCTTACACTATTTAAATAGGCCCCATTTGGTGGCATCTGTTGCTTACAGCCATACCACTCTGACAAAGCCTGATCTCAGAAGCAAAGCAAAGTTGGGCCTGGTTAGTACTTGGTTGGGAGACTGAATGGGACTACTAGGTGCTGTAAGCTTTTCATTTAGATAAGTCTTTTAAGCACTTTACTTTCTCCTGACATTGAAGAATATTCATTACTACACCAATGCAGCCTCCAATTCTGACAGTTATCTCCCATACATGACAGATTAACTCTAGTGCTACCTAGAACAACCTCCTGGAACTGGTCAACTTTATTAAAATCCGGTGGAATTGGGCCATTTTCATGTTGTTTTTTCAAGACAATTTTCATATCCAAATGTTCAGTAGTTACCATGAAACAGTCCATTTCTGAGAGTCGCCGTATAACCTGTAATAGGAGATGGTGTGGAGTTCTCATAATTTTTTTTATTCATCCCAGGAAGTTTTCGAACAGAAACCCAGACAAGAAGTCAAGGCTTCCATGTTTTTTGACATCCTCAGAAAGATGGGTTAGCCCATGTACATTGTAGCTAACAAATTCAGGACCATACAACTCACTAAAATGCTTTACAAATGACACTAGCAAACTGTGAGCAAAGTCATTAAGAACTATACAAAGAGTGGATTGGAGAGTATAAAGATAGCAACAGATAACATAAAATTGCTGTACATTGGTTCTGACAGCACATCAAGAAGAACCACTGGACTTGTGTATAACAGAAACTATCACAATTCTGTTGCTTTCCACCTCAGTCTTTCTGAGAATTGCCTGGGTTTCCTAGCAAAGTCCTCAGGAATATAACGTCTCAAGCTAACAAGTGTGTCTGAGATTATAACACTTTGGCGAGCAGACAAATGACAACATAAAGGCCCTGAAGCAAGCCATGAGTCCAGCAGTTTTCACATAACACCAAGACATACAAGGTGCATGTAATCATGTGGAAAGCATGATACCATGCCAATTCCTGCAGCTTTTAAAAAAGATGTTTCAGTATGATGGTCTTCATCAGACATGTTGATAAAAGACTCATCAGTTACACGTGGGCTGTTGATCTCAGGAAAGGTCATTCTATGGTTGATGTACACACCAGATTGGATGCACTTGTCACAACCTGAATAACCAGTATGTGATTTAATTCCCTTTATAAAAGCTCTAGCTGGAGCATCACACAGGATAGATACGACTTTTAGGAAAAATTGCTTCCCATTTATGGCAAATCCCTTGCTTAACCCTTGCAGTTCACTGACTAGATCTTTCAAATAGTCAGTTCGTGATGTTGGCTTTGATTTACCACAGAACAGAGCAATGACAACTGGTTTCTTAGTATAACCCTGCAGTAACCCTATAATGGGCCAAAAACTACAAAGACAAACTTTTAAACAGTGGTAAGCCATCCATGCTCAGTTGAAGTTTGAATTCATACTTCTCTAGAACATAAGACCAGATTCTTTCCATGGTTTTGGACAAAGCTTTAAGAATACCAAAATAATGATATGTGACACCAGCAACATTTTGGATATCAGATGAAGTTATCTCGTCATCTCGCACTGCAGCACCAAGATCATTTTCTCTTAAATGACATCCAAATGAAGTGAGCATTACATTGACCTTTTTTACTGCTCTTTTTCTAACATTCCGTCTATCCATAATTTTGTAATGACCTGTTTGTTGCTGGTTCCAGTGTTGACTGTCGCACATTTAAAATCTGTATACCATGTTTATATGTTTCTGTAAAGCTGCTTTGAGACAACGTCTATTGTAAAAAGCGCTATACAAATAAAATGGAATTCAATTGAATACCGGGGGTTCATGTCTAAACGCTCTGCCCCTGGCGCACCTTGGATGATAGAAAAAAGGAAAGAAAAAAAAAACTCTTCTTATTTTCTGACGTGTCCCCCTGGAACATCCAGAGGGACTTGGTCCAGGAGGGCTACCCATGTAGCCAGGGCTCCCAAACAAAAGATTGACTTTCAATGGATCGCAACGATGTAGCTGCTCTGCCACTCACAACACCCAGACCCTTAACACCGTCCATATACTTTTGGACACTTCAAAAAATTCAGGACAACATAACTTTTGTGGGAAAAGTCAAGTGCCTATCCTGTAAATTTCCTGTCCTTTAAAGGAGTGACTAACCTTTAATTTTGCTGTAGTGTTTACAGACAAGGTCTTGTTTGCCTCCAGTCTGGTGCCCAATGATTGAAGTTGCAAGAGAGGTAAAACAAGACAAAACTGGTCAACATGACTTTTGTGAGAAAATTCATACACCTATTTCTGGACATTGCTTGATCTAAATGTTCTACATAGCGAATAAAAAACACAGATGACACTTGTGAATAAAACTATTTTACATATTAAATTCAAAAATATAATATAGTTGTCTAATCATCATCATTATATATATATATATATATATATATATATATATATATATATATATATATATATATATACACACACACACACACACACACACACACATACATATGCATACATACATACCTTTCTGGAGCTCATCAAAAAATAAATGGGGTCGTCCATCAACTGAAAGCACGCCGTCCGAGTTAAAATTGAAAGTAGCATTTTGTATTTACTTACTTCTATTTCTGAATAATTAAGCATTAGGTTATTAGGTATTAGGCCCCTGGGATACCTGGGACTTAGAAGAAACTTGCACTTCGGAAAAGTTTAAGGACAGCCTTATACAGGAACCCTTGGGATACCTGGGACTTTCAATTTTTCAACATTTTCTAGTTATACCAGGGGTCTCTCAAGGTTTCTTCCTCTTAACATCTTGGAGTTTTTCACCACCGCCTTGCTCAACTGGGATAAATTCGCACATTTAAAATCTGTATCCCGCATTTATATGTTTCTGTAAAGCTGCTTTGAGACAACGTCCATTGTAAAAAGCACTATACAAATAAAATGGAACTGAATTGAAGTTACAGTGTGGTTTTGTACAACCAAGAATATGAGTCTGTCTCCTTTTCCCTTTCCTTATCGACAGTAGGAAATGCAACATACACATACAAATATAATATTTGTACACATGCAAGACCATATAAGGCTGCTTCAGTAAAAAAAAAAAAAAAAAAAGGTGTTAATTAAAATGAAATATGCAATTACCCATTATATTCTTGGTTTTATCTAGAGATGCACCGATGTATCGGCCGATACCGAAAGGTAATTTTTCATCTATCGATAATTTAAAAACATCTGATAATCTGACAGCACAAAAACTCTAGAAATTACTCAAAGTATTGGAGTTTATGGCGCTTGATGATCAACCATGCTCTGTAGTGAAGGACATGGGATTTCAGGGACTGGTAATACACCTTGAGTCTCGCTACACTTTACCGAGTCGGCTTTATTTCACATTCGTCTGCTTACCGGAGTTATACAACCGTATGGCAGATCATATTCACGAGCTTCTTCATAACCACTCCGCGATGAACTTCACCACAGATGTTTGGTCTTCAGATGTAAGCCTGACGAGTATACTTAGTCTCACTGCTCAGTGGCTCCATTGTGATTTTAAACTTAAAGTCTTGCTTCATGCACAAGAACTTCCCGGTTCTCACACTTCATAAGAAGCACCTGCATTGCGTTGTAAATCGCGCTGCTCGCAGGTGAACGCTCGTGATACTCCTGGGCAGAACGGGTACTCACATTCCTGCTTCTTAAAGGGCCAGCGGAACATTTTATCCCTAGATGAGAAGGACATCTGTGCACACTGCATGGACAATACACTTAATTAAGGGCTTTAATAACCAGTTTCACAATTGGAAGGTTGTCTTCTTTTTCACCTGGTTATTTATATATAAAAATATAAAGTATTTAGCATGTTTGTATTTAGGTACTTCTGTTTCTAAATAAATAAGCATTATGTCATCAAATCACAAGTCTGTTTTGATTTAATGGTCAGAAGCTGTACTAAATGACGAATAACCTAAAATCACAAACATGATACTTGTAAATAAAATCATTTCATATATGCAATTTATTAGATCCTTAAAGTAAAAAGACAGCTAAATAGTGAAAAACATAATAATTGTTGGATTTATACAAATGAATGACAATAACTTGCTAATAGTCCATCACCTGAATCTTTCTAATTGGCATGTGCTCCAGTCAGTGTTGTTCATGGGGAATTTATTCTACAACTTCTACAGTTGTAGTGAACTTCTACAGTGAAAAAAAACCCAATACTTAAAAAAAAACAGTTAATGAAGCTGAGGCTCGAAGGCGGGTCGCTGGCATAGAAAGTCTGCTGTTACCGCTGCAAGTACCAGAAGTCACTGACTGCAAAACTGTGTTTACAAGAAGAGTCACTGCAGTCATCAAAGTCGATGGGATAGAGATCTGCTGGGCTAGCGGTGTGGATGAAAGGGCTCTTGCTTCATTTTGTGCTTATTTTGTCTTCAATTCAACATATCCATCTCATTTGAAGAACACTCTGATTTCTCTTCAGCAATATGTATTGAAACTTACTGTGGATGGTGACAAGCCTCTACCTACTCCAGTTACCAGAGTAATCAACCTCTTACAGTAATATCTGCCAAAAATGCCTCGCCTATTCTGTTGTCCTAAATGCTCTTGGAGAACGATTGTCAAATTAATCCAGCACATTGATCTCATTCATGCACGAGGCAAATTTTTCAATAACTTGTGGTCTTAATGACTGTCAGAGGACCTTTTCAAAGTATGAGTCCTTTAGATGTCATATTTACCAAAAGCATCAACACACTGTGTTACAACAGACTATGGTTGATGATCCTCAGCATCTGCTTGAGGAAGTTGAGGAAGAATGTTATAATGACGATGGTGCTTTTGAAGTTTGCAATCCCCTCGGGTCTAAACGTAACAAGCAAAAACTGTGCAATCTACTATACAATTGGAAATATGGGTACAAAGTATTGCTCTCAGTTAAAACATTCATTTAGCTTTACTTCCTTTTGTTATCATTATTATTCATACTGTGTGAAATGTGAGGATGAGTGGACTGTCCCCTCACCAGGTGAGGAGGTTGATTACCAGGCACTGGATATATACAATGTTGTTGACAAATTACCTATTAGCACTAGGTATTCTTGCTGAAGACGAAACAGCCCCACTTTATATTGATTTTACTCCTCACCCTTTAATCTATCTTTCTTCTTCTCCTTATTATTATTATTATTATTAGTAGTAGTAGTAGTAGTAGTAGTAGTATTACTAGAGTAGTAGCCTAGTAGTATTCATCTTAGCATAGGATTAGGAAGTGATTTCTAAAAACTGTCAATCACACCTTCATGCTAACTCTGTACATGATGTCAATGGTTCGCTGCTCCTCTCTCTCTCTCTCCGTAGATACTTACAGGGACCCTCGACTTTAAGTCTTTTTATTGCAAAAGCGGCTGCTAAAATAATTTTGTGCAGATGGAAAAAAAACGTATTAGGCTAAGCAAATGTTCTGAGTTTTTTTTCCTAGCAGTTTTTGTTATGTATATGTATTTCATCAGCACTGCTACGAGTTTCTTTTTTTTTCCCCCGGGAACAATAATATAGCCTTATTCTGTTTACTCAGAAAGACTATAACTTTATTTTCAGTTCCTCTCCTTAACTTCAGTCACTTCCTCACTGAAACCTATAATCAGAATAACTCCAAAGCTCAGGTCTAAGCCTAAGTCTCCACTCTAAATCATGTGTCTAGAACACAGGCTCTGAAATCTTATCTAACACATTTGGTGTTTTATCTGCTCTAAAGCACCCACCTCAGCTCGTGCAGGCCGCTTAATTAGCTGATGACTTGAATCAGGTGAGTTTGGTGCAGGTTCTAATTGAACATCCTCAGGAGTGTAAAGAAGCCTCTCTCTAATATCTTTCTTACCAGTTCAACTCCAACTTCAGCACCACCCCAAGAAAGCACTGCATGTTAGTAGTGTTCAGGGTCAGTATCTAAACTGATAGTCTATTCACACACACTAGCACTAATACACTTCACATCCAGTATTTCCTTCTCTAATGTAGTGGGTTCATTGGTAACAGGTTTGTCTGATTAGTATTCTGGAGAAGGTTAACAATGTCGGTGTGTTGGTTTGGAGTTGTAGTTTGTGTTTGCCATGTTTGTAGTCTGAGGTGCATTCTGGGAAACGGAGTCGCTGGTGTGCTGTGACATGACAATGACACTTGAGAGTTTACTGTTCAAGACTCAGAATTACTATACATTACTATAATTAGCATCAAGCTGCACATGACATTTTATGAAAGTAGTACTATGTTTTTTCTCATTTACCAGTACCTCATACAGTCAAAAGGTTATTGAATTTTAATTATTTTTCTTAAAAATAAAATTAAAAAATGTAAAAACTGAGTTGTGTCGTGGAAATTAGACAACACTTGCAGACTCGTCCTCTGAGGTGAAAAAGGTTTATTACAGAAAGATGGTTAATACAGCATAGAAGAAGTATCCCAGAAGACAAAAAAATTTACATGATCATCCTGTTTACAACGTTTACAGCCAGGCTCTTAATGCATGCTGTAACCTTCTTGAGCATCAGTGAATGTTTGCACCTTTTGGAATCGTCGTGTACAAGTCCTTCGGTTGTCCTCAGTGTGAAAAGATGGATCGGAACATCATATAACCTCTACTGGAAAGGGCTAAAATATGCAGGAAAAGCAAAGTATGTGAAGGACCTGGAGGATTTTTCTGAAGAACAGTGGGCAGTTTAACTGCTCAGGACAAACAAGGGACTCATGAACAACTATCATAACACATAAAAAGAGTCCTGGATCATTCAGGTAACAACACATAGTATTAAGAATCAAACGTGTGTAAACTTTTGAATGGGGTAATTTTGATTAATTCAGCTATTATCTTGTGGACTATATGTAAACATCTGTTATGTGAAATAGCTTATTCATGGCGGTACTAAATAAGAAACTTAGGATTTTTATGATCAATCTTATTTTGTTAAGAGTATTAAGATTTTGTAGATTCTGCAAGGGGTATGTAAACTTCCGACCGCAACTGTATACCCACCCAGCTACCAACACACACACACACACACACACACACACACACAAATTCAACCATTTAAAAACAGCAAGAACTTTTATAAACAATCAAAAATAGACTATAATATGAACATTTTAACAAATTAACAAAGACACCACAGTTAAAACACTCTAAATACCTTCTTTTTGCAAAAGTTTTCAAAAGTCTTCTCTTGCGCCCGCACTCTCGATCTGATGCCAGCTGGAGCCACCTCTTCATGGTCCCCTCAACCTCCATCTCTGCAGCTTTAGCCGTGAAGAGGTTTCTATGAACATTGGAAGAAAGCAATACATATCGTAAGGTTATTATGAATCTTAAGCATTAATTACGTTTATACCATGGTCAGTGTGAATATTGGATTCTGATTGGCTGGAAGGTGTGCATTATAACCGTTTATTGCACAGGTAGTTCCAGTCAGTTTGATCACTGTGAGCATTTCTAAATCAACGCGCAGCCTACATGCACACACAAACACACACACATGCACAGACACTCGAGCATACAGAGACATTCGTGAACACACATTCGTACACACAGACACTTCTTGCCGGCGCTGTCTGCAACTGTAACAAAAAAAATAGCTTTGCTGGTGAAAAGTTACATTATATTTCTCAGCAATGAGGTGTTACCATCACTGTTTGTGAAGTAATTCAACTCTCAGTTTTACTACACTACTGCTGCGCAGCACTGACTATGTTTACATGGACAGCAGTAATCTAATTATTGACCTTACTCTGAGTAAGATAATAACGTGATTAAGGTGTTTACATGAGTCGCTTTTAGAATACTCCTGTCATGTTCCCATTTTACATGTTATAGAACATAATTAGATTAACAGCCCGCGTCATTACATCACCGCCCCACGCCATCCGACGTCCCTCCAGAATTTCACGTATCAACGTACAGTTCGTCTTCGTTATGGTATAGTATACAGTTTTGGGTGTTTTTATTTAATTTTTTTATGAACGCTTTAAGCACAGTTATTGATTTGTCATGCTGTACGTGCAAATAGACAACTGCTTGAAGCCGTGGGCTGCATCCCAAACCGTGCACTTAGCGTCTATATAGTAGCCAAGATAGATGTATTTTCCCCACTACAGGCCTATAGTAGGCAAGTATGCGGTTTGGGACGCAGCCGTGCTCTCTTGTTCGCCGTAAAATGTTGAGCACTGCCGTGTGTGTACGTGTCCTGTCGCAAAATGCGGTGAAAACTCACACGACGTTAATAATGTGATTCAGGTGTTTACATGTCTGTAATACACGTTGATAATGCGACTAAAACAGGAGTACTCGACATGTCTTAATTCGATTAGTGCTTACTTCGAGTAACTTGACTTTAATCAGATTAAGGTAATTAAAAATTGCTTTTTACATGGTAGTTTCTTAATCAAAGTATCGTCTTAATCGGATTAACAGTGGATTATTGTTGTCCATGTAAACGCACTGACTGACTGCTGAGAGGCACATGATGCAGGAAATTCATACATGCTTAATCTCTCTGTCTCTGATAGATATCTGTCAATTCATTCAAATAAATGTAATCTCGTCACACTACTTTATCTCTGTGTCTGATTTATATCGGGCAAAATTCCAGATCTAACGACCTAACTAATAGAAATTAACTGTCATTTTAAACTTCTAATCAAAGTTTGTGCTTCTAAAATCAATGACAGCTTTAACGTTATTAATTGTGGAAAGACCATGGTATAAGCGGGGTAATCCATGGCTAGGTGACGATTTGAACGAGTGGTTCTTTTCCTCCACATCATGCACTAAAATCGTTTAATGCACATCTAGCGGTGGATTACCCCTTACATATCATCTGAGAGAGACAGCTAATTCTGTATGTAAACAGATATACTTACCAATCATGACCTCTCCAAGTTGGAGAGTGGCCAGTGAAGTCTTTCCATTGACTCCCCTCCAATTGAGGTTCTTTGCCAGGGAGTTAGCAATCACCCTCTTCAATATGCGCCAGGTGCAGTCGAGCACATCCGCCCGGTCAATAAGCACCAAACAGTTTTCCCGAAACCGATGATTTTTAAAACAATAATATAATATAAAATATAAATAATTAATAAGCATGTATTGCCTTGTCAACTGTGTCAGTGCTTCTCACTATTCCTGCAGTTACCCTGCCCTGTGTGCTTTCCATGTTTTGGTCCTCTACCAAAGATTAGGTCATAACTGTTCCCTCATATCAAAGTGGTGTTGAATGTTGTGCTTTGAGTACGAGTGTGTCACCTTGAGAAAACAAACACTCTCAGTAGCTGTGTAATTGTGCAAGCAATTGTTAACAAAAAAAGAAAAAAATTCTCACCAGTTTTTGCTTGCAATCTGGGCTCTGTTGCATCCTTTGCTCTAGACTACGCAGTTGAGGAAGATCTTGCAGGGCAGTAAATCTTCATCAATTTCCAAAGACTGCACCTGGAACACCTGTAGTTGAAGCAATCTCATTGGTTTGTTGGTCCAGCACCATCTCTAATTTAGTCAACACTTCCCTCAGCATGGCTATGGTAAAGAAGTTAACAATATTTACAAATGATACACACTACAAAACTGTACAACTCCATCCTCAGTCTTATTCCTAACCTACACAAATTCCAGTAAGATGGCTGAGTGGAAATCACGGTTAATTAATACCTACAAAAGAAAGTCAATCAGAAAGCGGAAGAATACTTGGTACTGCCAGTACTGAAAAAAAAACTTATCGTATCATTCTTTTTAAAATTTTAGTATCAACTTGGTACAGATACTTTTGACATCACAACTTACCAATTACAACATCCTTGAATTGCAGGGATGCCAAGGATATTTTCCAATTCATTTGTAACAGATAGCTGCACAGTGCCAGGGGCGGCTATGGATCAGGTGGTAGAGCGGGTTGTCCACTAATCGTAGGGTTGGCCGTTCGATTCCCGGCCAGCATGTCTCCACATGCCGAAGTGTCCTTGGGCAAGACACCAAACCCCAAGTTGCTCCCGATGGGAAGTTAGTGCCTTGCATGGCAGCTCTGCTACCATTGGTGAGTGAATGGGTGAATGAGACACAGTGTAAAGCGCTTTGGATAAAAGCGCTATATAAGTGCGCCATTTACCATTTAGTGACGCAGAAGCGGAGTCTGTTCCATTCCGTGGTGTTTTAATTAACGGAAGTAAAAAAAGAGATGAAGAGAAGGGTGTGGTCTTAGGAAGCAATAAAAAGAACAGGTGACTAGGTGAGAGAAAGCGGGACACGGAAATGAGAGCCAGGTGGGAATGGCGGAACTGATGGTGTGCGTTTGCCAAGGACCATGCTAATGCTCTTACTGTGGATTATAACCTTGTGGATATAGATTCAGGAGGCTGGCGAACACGTCGGGAATATTCTGCCAAGGTGAATAAACGAGTGAGCGGAGTTTTGGGGGTTCGGAGGCACATCACGGGTTTGAGATCCTTTCTTTAATACTTTTGTGGAGAACCAGTATGTTTAAATCGTTGGATGTTACTGTCTGTAAAGAACTCCGAGTGTTAAGCGGAATCTGACTGCCGGTTTCCCATGCTTCCGGGTTCACGAACTACTGTACGCCTAAATCACCGCCATTGAAGTGCAGCTTTTAAAGTGAACAACTTTTTTGTTTTGGTTAAGAATTATTTTGGGGTTAAATGTTTTTTTTTCTGCCTTTTGTGTGTGAAAATTTTCTTTTATGAATAGAGCCTTGTTTCCTTATGGGTGCGTTTATTAATCCCACGTAGGGGAACTTTTTGGTTTTCATTATTTCGGTTTCTATGACTGAAACGATCTGTATTTTCTTGTTTATTGCATAAATAATAATAATAATCTTATTTTGTAAGAATTGAGTAGCCTACTGATTTTTTTTTCTGAGTGATGTCCAAATTATAAGTTATAAGTGACAGTTAATTTGAACTGTCTGGCGTCCAAACCCCATAAGGTACCACGCTACAGAGTGGCGCCCAAATGGGGACCGAACTGTAAGATTTAGAAAGTTTAGTTGGGGTACTGAACTTAACAGACTTGGACATTTGCGTTATTGATGGACTTGACCATTGTTAATTATTGTGAAATACAGTGTGTACATATATTTTCAGTTTTTCTGGTTGATGTTTATATGAAATGAATGGTTATTGAGAACATTCAGGAGTTTGTGTAACTACTTGCTGCTCTGTATTGTTTCTCTTATTCCCTGGCCATGTCTACCCCTACCCCTCGAATCAAGCGCATTATTACTCTTGTCTTCTTGATGAAGGAAAGAGCCAGGCTTCCACATTCAGTGGAAAAGCAGAGACTGCCTGTGATTTTGCAAGCAGCTGTTATCTGCCTTGCTACAAAAGCTCAATGGAAGGGAAACCGCTCCCAGCCTTTTTCGGGTGCAGACCTCTTGCTGATAGGTGCACTCGGAGACCAGTACTTTACGGAAAATTTTCCAGTCACGCACAGAGTCTTGTTGAGCAACGAAAGAGCCAGGCTTCCACTTTCTGGGGAAAACCAGAGACTCCCTTTCATTTGGTAAGCAAATGTTAACTGCTTTGCTACAAAAGCACAAAAGAAGGAAATCTGCTCTGTCCGAGGTCTCGCTTTCCGGCTGTTCCTAGAGGACCTGATCCTACGGTGATGACAACCGCTCAGTCATTAAAGCAAAGTTCAAAATTTCTAGCTTGCTTCTGCCCGGTCTCGAACCAGCGACCTTTTGCATGTGAGGCAAATGTGATAACCACTACACTACAGAAACCACAGCAGGTGAGTCCTTTGGCTGTTGCTTATGGTCTTCTGATGAGAAGAGCACATCCTTAAACTTTTGCTCACCAGAGTTGAATTGCCCAGCGTGGCATTGGTGGTATAGTGGTGAGCATAGCTGCCTTCCAAGCAGTTGACCCGGGTTTGATTCCCGGCCATTGTACTGATTATAACTCGGCGCTTCTTGTGGTATTTCATGGTAGTTGGCACAAAAGGAAGGAATCACCTACCTGAAAATAAATTGGTCAATGGAATGTGCCGTAAGCTTCTTGGCAGGCCTCCTATGTCTCTTTCTGCTTCTTTGCTGTTTGTAAACACATCATTATCCAACAGGGCACGTTTGACCTGTGAACAGGGGCGAAAACTTGAGAACATGCGGTCTCTCCGTGTCTGTCTTTTGTTAGCGACAAGCTAGCATGCAAACTGTGATGAGAGGTGTACATTTTCCCCGATAAGCCATCTATATAGTCAGTGTTTTATATTTAATAAGCAAATATGTCTATATGCTGTTTGGTCTTAAGCAGCGTTGTCCAATCTTCAGCTTTTTGTTCCAATCTAGCAGGAGCCACACCTGATTCCAATTGTTGGATCCGCTGATCTTGGCTTTCAATAGACTAAAGTGTGGCTTCTGCTTGGTTAGAATGACAACCTGCAACCACACTGGCCCATTCTGGATAAGACTGGAGAACCCTGATCTAAAGCAAATAACCACTGAGGTAAGTGCCACTTTGTGAGTTCTGAATCCGTCATGCCGACTCGACGTCACTCGATGAACAGGGAAGGAACCGGTAGATGAGAAGACTTCCCACGGTTGACGAATGGCAATTTCAGGTTGAGGGTGCGTTTGCTTTGCGTTTTCCCGCTTGGAGGTGGGGAATTACAAGTTGCAACCTCGAGTCAAGCGCATCATTACTCTTGTCTTCTTGATGAAGGAAAGAGCCAGGCTTCCACATTCAGTGGAAAAGCAGAGACTGCCTGTGATTTTGTAAGCAGCTGTTATCTGCCTTGCTACAAAAGCTCAATGGAAGGGAAACCACTCCCAGCCTTTTTCGGGCGCAGACCTCTTGCTGATAGGTGAACTCAGAGACCAGTACTTTACGGAAAATTTTCCAGTCATGCACAGAGTCTTGTTGAGCAACGAAAGAGCCAGGCTTCCACTTTCTGGGGAAAACCAGAGACTCCCTTTCATTTGGTAAGCAAATGTTAACTGCTTTGCTACAAAAGCACAAAAGAAGGAAATCTGCTCTGTCCGAGGTCTCACTTTCCGGCTGTTCCTAGAGGACCTGATCTTTGGTGATGACAACCGCTCAGTCATTAAAGCAAAGTTCAAAATTTCTAGCTTGCTTCTGCCCGGTCTCGAACCAGGGACCTTTTACATGTGAGGCAAACGTGATAACCACTACACTACAGAAACCACATTGACTGTTGCCTATGGTTTTCGGATGAGAAGGGCACATCCTTAAACTTTTGTTCACCAGAGCTGACTTCCCCAGCATGGCATTGGTGGTATAGGGGTGAGCAAAGTTCAAAATTTCTAGCTTGTTTCTGCCCGGTCTCGAACCAGGGACCTTTTGCATGTTAGGTGTCAAGTCACTGGTGCTCAATCTACTGCTGTTTAATTAAAGCAAGTGGCACATACAGAGTGTTTAATTGGCAAAACTTGGATCCACTTGCAAGGCCTGCTTTCTTCATGGCACAGTGTCCCAACACTGATACCGACGAGCACCCTGTGGTGAAGAATGTTTTGTTTTCCCCTCTGTAATACAACCACATAAAGCGGGAGAGCTGTCTATTAGCGGAGTGATTTAATCTGGTGTGGTAAGAACAGAAAAATCTGAAAAAAGTAGAGTATATGTGTCACATGGAAACCATGGCTCACGGCAGACAGAATCGCACTCGCCTGAGCAAACAAGCACCGTGGCTTTCTTACAGTCGGGCCTAATGCAAAACAAACTCCCCGTCGGGGAATCGAACTCCAGTCTTCCACATGACAGGCAGAGATACTGTCCATTATACTAATGAGGAAAGCCTGGTGGTGCGTGAGAAGACCCATGACACTTTGGAATGTTGAGACCATGAGTGACCAAAACGTAAATGAGCCTTGGAGTCACTCTTAAGCCTTGTCTCATTCTCCATCGCGGTTACGGCTGGTAAAGAAGGTTGGCACATTGAAACAATCAAAACATAAACCATCAGAACATAAATGAACCAAGGAAATGCACTTAAGTCTTGTCTCAGGCTCCCTTCCTTTGATGGCCAAGAGAAAATGGCACTGGACTTGGAATGCACTGGGGTCTCCCCTACGCAACTTGAAGCCTGCTCAAGGCATGTCAACGGTCTGTGTCAACTAACTCGTGTGCACTATCTTGCCGACTGCAGAGAGAAAAGGGCACTGGACTTGAACTACACTGGGGTTTCACCTGTGCAGCATGAAGCCTGTTATGAAACTCTGTCGTAATGCCGAGAGAACTCTATTCAGATAAGCAAAAAAGCACCTTGGCATTCACCAAACATGCTTGTGCAAAACAAATTTTCTATCCTAGGAAAATGCTTTGACGTGAAATAAGTCATCCGAATGCGTTCATGTTAACTAGTAGGGTTAGGGTTGGGGTTATGGTTAGCGGTTAGGGTTAGGGTTGGGGTTATGGTTAGCGGTTAGGGTTAGGGTTAGGGTTTAGGGTTAGGGTTGGGCGGTTAGGGTTAGGGTTAGGCGGTTAGGGTTAGGGTTCGGGTTTAGGGTTAGGGTTAGGCGGTTAGGGTTAAGGTTAGGGTTAAGGTTAGGGTTAAGGTTAGGCGGTTATGGTTAGGGTTAGGCGGTTAGGGTTAGGGTTAGGGGGTTAGGGTTAGGGTTGGGGTCAGGGTAGGCGCTAACCTGTGTGCACTGGCCATCTTATGTCGCTCACTCCACTGGGTTTCACCCCCATGTCAGCCGGTCCATTCCCAACATTCTTTTTCTCTTTTGTTTTTTTCTCCAGGAACTATACCGGCACGGGTTGGCCCAGGGAACGGCGACCCGGAAAGAGTTCCATCGGACTCGGTGAGTATATTTTTACGGCCATGTCGTGTCTGCATGCCGTGTGTCTTTTTTCTCGTGCCTCCCGGTGGGATTGAGCCTTTGTCGAGCCTGTCAGGCTGTAGTGGAGTGACACGGATTCCCCTTCGTGCGTCGGAACCGTCCCGTTCGCGGTCCCTGATGGGGATAGGGTCTTTTTCCTGTCTGGTACCGGAGTTTGGGCGGACGCTGGGAGCGTGTCGTACTTGCGGGGAGGCCGGGAAGTTGAGAGAAACGTCCGAAAGGCTGCCCGCGTCCTCGTCGCCGACGGAGGACACATCGCTCTGCGGGTCAGTCATCGTGGACCTCGTTTGTTTTCTCTGCGGGGTGGACGTTTCGGACTCCTGTTCGGCCTCTGGGCTTTCGAACAGCGTCTCGAGGTTCAGCGGAGCTACCATCATCTCCGCGTACTGTCTGGCCTCGTCGACCGTCCGGCGCTTGAGTTTTGTACCGAAGGTACGTTCGGCCCACTGGGTGGCTTTGTCGAAGGAACGGTCCCACCCTTCGCATCCGATCCGTTCGAGTTTGTTCCCCTCTTCGGACAACGCCTTTGTGTAGTGGCTATTCAGAATATCAATGGTGTTCTGAGCCCACTTTTTTGCATTGTCCTCAATGAGGGCTCGTGTGGCGGCATTTGGCAAAGCCGGTTTGATCACCTCCGACAGGTATTTTACAATTTGGCCGATCGCAGGAGGCTGCCCTTGGCGGATATTGTTGACATGATGTGACAATTTTATAATCTTGAACGACGTGCGGACCGAGTCGATATGAGGGTCCGTAAACTGTTTTGGCTTTTGTTTCTGCCCGTGGTGTGATTTTTTGTTTTTGGGGTGCGAGCGCACCATATACTGAGGCACAGAGGCACAGGGCCTCGAACGGGCCCGGGATTCAAAAGGTTGAGGCCTGTCCGGCCGACGATCAAAGTCACGATAGTGAGTAGGGGCCGTGCTCCTACGGCCTCCGTATTCGACCATCTCCGCGTAGGAGAACACTCTTTCCCCCTGTGCACGGTGCTCTATGTCGCGGTGGGAACGGGGCGTAGGCCGAGCCATGCTCTGGACGGCACGTCTGCGTCCGCGTGTAACCATAGTCCAACCGTCTCTCTCTGGCCAAGCCATGGTTTAAGAGTCTTATCCTTTTTAATGTGTATGTGTGTTCGTAGAGTGATTGTGGAGCTAAATGAATGAAGTTGGACCTTTTTTCTGTGTTTTAGGTGCGAGAGGATTCCTGTGGAGAACGGAACCAGGTAAGTAGGCTTATTTATTATTTTTAATGTTTTTTTTGTGTGTTCTCAGGTAAGTAGGATCTTAATTAGTATCGTGTACTTTTTTATTTTCAGGAAAATAGGGCTTAATTTGTATAAGATACTTGCTATATTCCTGGGTAATAGGGCTTAATTTGTATTATATACTTTGTTATCAATTGTATTTTGGGGAATTTTTATTTCAGGTCAATAGGTTTTAATTTGTAATATGTGCTTTTTAATTTTCAGGGAAGTAGGGCTTAATTTGTATAAGATATCTGTTATTCTCCCGGTTGATAGGGCTTAATTTGTATTGTATGCTTTGTTATCAATTGTATTTTGAGGAATTTTTATTCTGAATCAGTGGAGTCACTTTCCCTGAATTCTGGAGTGAGGATAAATTAACAAGCCGTTGCAACGTTTCGGTTCTCCTGGAACCTTCTTCAGGCAGGCTTGTTATGATATGAAGTCAATTAACCGAACAGATTGAGAATCAAAAGAATATGAGTGTTGTTTAAAGGCTTTCTCTCAAAGAGCTGGAAGCAGATTTACTGAAATAGATTGTGCATCAAAAGAGTACGAGTAGTGTTTAAAGGCTTTCTCTCAAAGAGCTGCAAGCAGTGAGTGAGCTTTTGCCTCCTCAACCGTCCCTTTTTATAGTATAGGGGGCGGGACTCTGTTAGAATGGGCCAATAGGAGGCTCTCCCATGCTTTTTGTGGTTTTTGAAAGATAACAGCCAAGGACCAATCAGAAAATTAGCTGTTTTAATCATCTGTAGTGGGGCTTTTTGCATTGTTTTATTTAGATTTTAAACTAATAGTATTATTTATTAAATTACTGTTTCCCACTTGTGTACTGTGGGTTTTCCCATTATTTATTTATTTGTCCATTTAGGTTTCAATTGTTTTAATCTCTTTTTTAATTCTTTTTTCTTTTTCTTTCAAGGGATTCTAGGGTGGCATAGGTATGCGTTTGCCTGTGTTTGTCCTTATTGGGAGTTGTAATGAATTAGAATGATTCTTATGAACAGGCCGACCAGAAGGGAAAAGAACAGTAGAGCGAATTGCAAACATGAGGCATGGGCTGATTAGGGTTGGGGTTATGGTTAGCGGTTAGGATTAGGGGGTTAGGGTTAGGGTTAGGGGTTAGGGTTAGGGTTAGGGTTAGGGGTTAGGGTTAGGGTTAGGGGTTAGGGTTAGGGTTAGGGGTTAGGGTTAGGGTTAGGGTTAGGGGGTTAGGGTTAGGGTTAGGGGTTAGGGTTAGGGTTAGGGTTAGGGTTAGGGGTTAGGGTTAGGGTTAGGGGGTTAGGGTGAGGGTTAGGGTTAGGGGTTAGGGTTAGGGTTAGGGGTTAGGGTTAGGGG